>NC_046156.1:84043253-84116006 GCF_011064425.1 Rattus rattus
AGTGGAAGGGGAAGCCCTTGGTCCTGCTTAAGACTGAACTCCCAGTGGAAGTGATTGTTGGGGGGAGGGCAGTAATGGGGGGCGGTTGGGGAGGGAACAGCCATATAGAAGGGGAGGGGATTGGTTAGGGAAGTTGGCCAGGGAAACCGGAAGGAATAACAATCGAAATGTAAATAAGAAATACTCAAGTTAATAATGAAAAAAAAAAAAAAAAACAGTGACAGAGGTGGGCTTTATTTCCCAGCATGGGTCCCAATTGGGACAGTCATTCGTTGGCCAGTCAATTTTTTTCCCTCTTTATCCATCCACATCTTGTAGATATGAAAATTTATGTGTCAAAGATTTTGTGGCTGAGATGGTGCCCCTGTCCCTCCATGTACATCTTGCAAGGTTATGAGAGAAAGCTGTTACAGGGTCTATATTCAATATCCCCTATTGCTAGCAGTCTTAGCTAGGGTCACCCTCATAGATTGTTAGGACTTTCCATTGTCTTAGGTTTTGGTGCAGACTTAAATACAATAAAGGTAATATACATATGGCCAATAGCCAACATCAAGTTTAACTTAAAGAAATTCCACTAAAATCAGTGATAATACAGCCCATGTTCTCCACATCTATTCAATATATTAAAGGAAGTTTTATCTAGAGCAATAAATTAACTAAAAAGTTCAAGGGGGAACAAATTGGAAAGAAGTCAAAGTATAGCTATTTGCAGTAGATAAGATAGTGTACATAAGTGACCCCCCAAAATTCTACCAAAGAATACCTATAACTGATAAACACATTTAGTAATGTGGCTGGATACAAAACTAACTCAAAAAAATTAGTAGCCCTCTTTTATACATCTGATAAACTGGATGAGAATGAAATCAGGAAATCAATATTCATCCCAACAGCAAAAAATTATATAAAGAGTACTGGTGTAACTCTAGCCAAGCAAATGAAAGACTTGAATGACAAGAAATCCAAGTCTTTGGACATAGAAATTGGAAAAGATATCAGAGCCTGGAAAGATCTCACAAGTTCATGGATAAGTAGAATTAACATAGGAAAATTAACCATCCTACCAAAAACAACCTAAAGATTAAATCCGTTGAAGGAATCAGAGAAAGGACTGGAAGAGTTGAAGGGGCTTGAGACCCCACATGTACAACAATGCCAAGCAACCAGAGCTTCCAGGGACTAAGCCACTACCCAAAGTCTATACATGGACTGACCCTGGACTCTGACCTCATAGGTAGCAATGAATATCCTAGTAAGAGCACCAGTGGAAGGGGAAGCCCTTGGTCCTGCTAAGACTGAACCCCCAGTGAACTAGATTGTTGGGGGGAGGGCGGCAATGGGGGGAGGATGGGGAGGGAACACCCATAGAGAAAGGGAGGGAATGATTAGGGGGATGTTGCCCGGAAACCGGAAAGGAATAACACTCGAAATGTAAATTAATAAATAAACAAACAAACAAACAAACAAATAAATAAATAAATAAATAAATCCACCAGGAGAGCCCTTCCTCTCCCACCCCACATTCATCACTCCTTTGGCCAAAGACATCTCCACCTCAGTCCTCCCCCCCCAAAAAAATAAATAAATCCAATTATCATCAAAATCCCAACACAGTTCTTACAGAATTTGAAAGGACAATCTCAACTTCATGTGGGAAAAACATAACAGCAACAACAACAACAAAAAAAAACCTGAAAAAACATGATAGCTAAAATAATGCTATACAATAAAAGAACTTCTTGAGTTATCTTAATCCAAGCTATGTGACAAAATAATAGTAATAAAACCAGGTGGTAGTAGCCTAGGAATAGATAAGTTATTTAATTGAATCCTTATAAAACCTCAGGAGTAAAACAAAACACATACAGACACTTGTTTTGACAAAGAAGTCAAAACTATACAATGGAAAAAAGAAAGCATATTTAGCAAATGCTGCTTGACGAACTGCACGTCAGCATGTAGAAAATTGCAAATAGATCTATATCTACCACCCTGCAAAAAAGTGAAGTCCAAGAAGGCCATAAAACTGGATCCACTAAATCTGATAGAAGTGAGAGAAGGGAGTAGTCTTGAATGCATCAGCAGAGGAGAAGGCTTCCTGAATAGAACAGCAGCACATCAAGCAAGAAAAATTGAACTTCATGAAACTGAAAGCTTCTCTCTGGCAAAGGGCAACATCAATTGTACAAACTTCTATTGGGCATAAGAAAGTGTTTTCCTCTTTGGTCCCGGCTTTGAACACTTAGAGCCATAAACTAGGTCATCCTCTGCACGTAATGGAAAGGTCAGTGTTTGGGAGTGCCTGAACCAGGTGCCTGGAGAGAGTATACCCTTCAGTGTAGGTTTACAGGCTGCTGATAATATTCCTAAATATTATATTCCCCAAATATCAGGGCTCTGATATCTAAAACTTTTATGTTCTGAAATTAGGCACGGAGTTTCTGAAATACATTTAAAGATGATGCAATCAGGTTCTCTTAAGGTTTGAGGAATACATGCCTTTGACTAGGATTGCTATTAGCTGCAAACAAAGACTGCTAAGCACAATATCTGTGAGGGCATTTCATTTGTAATTTGCCTTAGGAAACTTGCATTACTCTTAGTTTTAAATTCTATGCATATTACACTACTGTTTCCTTGAAGTCAGTTTGTCAACACATGAATTTAGAGAACATTGGCTAAGTCCCAACTCTGTATTTCTACCATCGCAGCTCTATCTCACCCAATGTTTTCAGTTATAGTCTATGCATTTTAATAAGGTTAAGTACTTTTCAAGTAAATATTTTAAACATAAGAAAACATTTCAGGGGTTGGGGATTTAGCTCAGTGGTAGAGCACTTGCATAGCAAACGCAAGGCCCTGGGTTCAGTCCCCAGCTCCGGAAAAAAAAAAAAAGTGAAAAAAAAGAAAACATTTCAGAAATGAATATTCACAACATGATTATATTTCCATACACAGTGATGGCTGTGCAGCACTTTAATTGCCAGATAATTTTTTTAAAAAAGAAAACCTTTAGTTTTCCACATTGCTCACTCTATTTTCTCTCCCTATACATCCTTCTGTGTGCACAATCACTCTCTTTATTTTTAAATTTAGAGGTAGATTACTATTATCTGATTATATGTGCCATGACTGAAATAATCGCAAACACAAGAAAAGGATGTTTATATTCCAAAGCAAATTCTTCCCAGAAATAAGAGACAGTAGCTGAGGAATGTAATACTAATATGAACTTCAAAGCCAATGCAAATTTTGACATTTCACATACCTAAGAAGTAGTTCTACAGTTTTAGGTGTGCATCTCACAATAGCACAGATCCTGTGTCTAGTCATTATTTCCAATGCCAATGCAACAGCCTCCTCACTTTCCGATAGCCAACTTATGACTCTTGTCTTGAATCAGTCACAATACAGGCCTGTGTTGGCAAAGCTCAGGGAAAAAAGATTACTAAAACTACGGCTATAAATTCTGGATGTGGGAAAATTCCATTGTTTTAATCTCATTCGACAGGCATTCATAACATCAGGATGCAGCCAGATAAAATGCAGCACCTGATATAGAATATAGGATTTAGAATAAAGAATATGTGGAATACAGATTGGCCTATCCTTCCTACATGAAAATACTTTAATCAAGGGGAAATGAAGTGTCCAAATTTTAGAATGATACTTTGTAGGTCTGTTTTGAGAAGCATCTGTCATTAACAGAAATAGGGCAACAAAAATAAAATTGAATTAGATTATATGCTGTCAGTCCTAAGTATTTATACATTACTTTATTATTAAACTATCTCTGCCATTATTACTACTATACTGTCACTGCTATTTTCCATTAGTTAGTAAAGTGCACTAGAAAGATTACTTCTCCCACTTATGTTAGTCATTACAACAGTGGAAAATTTTTATTAATTTTAAATTAATTATTTACTTTAATGTCTGTGTGCATGTGCTTGTACATGTCTGCACACACGTTAGGTTTAAGCATATGGAGATCATGGTCAATTTGAAGCAGTGTGTTCTCTTTACGCTGTGTGGGTTCTAGGGATTCAATGCTGGATGTGACACTTAGCCACAAAGATCATTTCCTGCTAAAACTTCTCATCAGACTAGCATTTGTGTCTGCTGAAATCTATGTGTGTTAGTATGTATAAAATTCTCTAGCTTAGTGTGCATAACACTTAATATATATACAACTAGTAAATAAGGGACTTGGGACATGATTCAGTGGATAATGTACTTTGCACACAATTATGGGTATCAAACTTAGACTCACCTAGAATGTACTCACGTAAGAGGGACAGATAGAACTTCCCCAGGGCAATTTGGCTAGCCAGACTATCACAGTTTTAAAGCTCTAAACTTTGTGAGACTCTGCCTCAATAAATAAAATAGAGAGTTATTGAGGCCCCCACAAATTTGTGTGTACATGTGCACATGAATATTCAATTAAATAGAGGACAGAAATAAGTGCATATGAATCCACACATATGTACATCTTTATAAATACATCCACAATAAATGGATCCATACAAAATATAAAGTAAAGGAAAAGAAGGTTAATATATAAGACATAATTTATATCTATAGATTATTCAAACTTAATTTTACCCTTTACATCAAGATCAAACATTCTTCTCCAATGTATAAAGAATGCAGGGTGAGTGTCATAGTAGGATATATTCATCTGTATTCTAAAACATGTAATTTAATTCATAAAATTTTCCAAGGATGAATATCTACAAGTTTTGCTTTTATACTTGGTCTTACTTAATAATTCTGCATGTTAGAAATTCTAGGAGCATTATGAACAGAAAAAAGAAAAAGGAATTGGTTTCATTTGATCTCACAGATTGTGTTTTGTTTCCAAAAGTGTAGCTCTAAGAAGAAGGTGTTCAAAATAGTATTTAATTATGCAATTTGAAAGTTATACCATGTAACCTAAAGTAGTTTGATTTCAGTGAGATTCACTGGGTACTCACATTGTTTTGAGAGAAGTTATGTATTCCCCACTAACCTCATCACTGTGTAGCTGAGAACAATCTTGAGCTTGCCTACTGTTTCCTCCTCTAAATTGCTGTTACCACAACCGTGGAATATCATTCAGGTTTATGTGGTGTTTGCCACTTAACATATGTTGATGGCTTTGCGCATGCTAGGCGATTATTTTTTACCAAATATTATACATCCCTAGTCAGGTTCCATTTTTGTGATGATACAATATTTTCTTAATTCAATACAATTAACTGAAATTATCAAGATACGATAAATAATTGATTCAAGGATTGATATCTCTGTTTTAAGTGTTTATGTACCATTACCCAGCATGCTTACCTTATCATTAAGTCTTGCATTTACTCACTGTGAGCAGATTCTCTCAATATGAAAATATTAAAGTACAACAAAGGGGTTATTTTTTGTTAGCTCAGTATTACAGTGAAATGTGGAAAAAATCTCAATTTGTGTTATAAAATGGAAAGGGCTTATTTTTAAAAATGAATAAAGTGTATTCATCTATATTAAATGTGTTATTCTATTATGACCAGGAAGAGACATTTTGGTTCCCTCCAGTGTCTGAAATGCAGATTGATAATACCTGTCTAGGTAACAAGTATATTTTGAGTACAACTAAGATAGAATATTGTATTTTAATTCTTTTGCTGTAGTTTAACAGGATAAATCAATAAAAAAGAAAACAGGTGCTAAGTAAGGAAAAGATATAGACACATTGTTCTAATACTATTTAAAATACCAAATTCTGTGTCTTGAATCTTGGGCGCTACTTAATATTTGTTCTAAATAAATGGAGAGGTTGATTATGAGGGACACAAGCTTGGATACAGCTTCAACCTTTAATGTAGTCTCTCTTGCTGAGCTTTGCTGAAGTAACATTATGGAGGTAATGTTATATCATAGAAATAATGATTAAAAAGTATATATGTATATGGCATGAAAGAGCAGCTGGGCTACAAGAGAGAATGAAGTGAAAGGGCAGGAAGTTTGGCAAATCAGTAGAGAGATACACGATTTTACTTGCAATTTAGAAATGCCCGATGAACTCTTAAAAATTCCAAGCTTTCATTGCAACCAAATCGATTTCATTTGCCTTTTTCTTTGTGAGGTCATGAAATTGTACTCATGTTTAAAAATCCCCTGCAGCTAGTGTTCAGCAACAAATTACATTGAACCTGAATTTGAAAGATATGGATCTACCCCTCTGAGAGGTGAATAAATATTTAAAGAAATAAATGGTGTGGATAACAGTGTGATATAAGTAGATGATGAGTTATTATACACTCATTAGCTTCTAAGAAATAGCAATGATAGACATGATTCACACACGCTTTATATATTTTAATTGTTACCATTTATCTCTAAGTACATACTGATTAATGCACAAATGTATATGACATATAACATGCTAACTTTGAAATATTTTTGTAAGCACAAAGGGGGAATTTTAAAAATGCTATTGTATTTCCATCACTGTAATCTCCTGTGGTGCTTTAATCAATAGATTTTTAAAAAATAACATGTAATGTGTTACGTTTAAAATATAAAAATCAGTTTTACAAGCATGAGACATACCTGAATTTACCTTTTGATGAAAACCTTTTACTGACCCAATCCATGGAAACGCAGCAAAACTCACAGCGGTCTCTGCAGGGAATGGTTCGTTTTCTCATGAAAAGGAAAAGGACAGTAGATTTCCTCTGCTTCTCTTTAAGGACTGCTGGTATCATGCTCACATCTGCTCATTAAGCTGTCTGCCTCCCAGTTCTTCTCTTCCCCATACTTAAGCCTTTTGATAGAGTTAAATTTAATGAGCAAGTGTTTGTCTAACTTCTGCTTTACTCTATTCAGAGCAATTCTGAGGATGTCTGGGAAGTAGAGACAGAAAGCAGCATCAAAATGTTTCAAATCCTTTGGAATTGGAAATCATATGAACCTAGGTTCAAGTGTTCCCTCCACCACAATTTGTACCAACACCCACACTGTTCGCACTTCTTGTCCAGAGTTCTCAATTAATTGATTCAGGTGCGTTGCAAGTCACTAAAATGTGAGCTCCATAGCAACAAAACCTTTTTTTCTTTGTTCAACGCTCCATATATAACATTTAAACCATTTCACTAAAATCAGCTCAAAGAAAATACACTACGGTATTTATTAATGTAGAAATTCAAAAAGGGTATGCTAGAGGTTCTTGATTTCTTGCTCAATTGCCACACCTGAAATTTGTCTAAGGTCAGTTAATAGAAAAATATAGAGTAGAAGAATAGGTGTGTATGAGTTGAATTTATATGCTGGTTTTATTTCATTTTAAATCTCATAGATGGGGATTTCTGTCAAGACTTTTGTGCTAACCATATGCTCTTCCAGAAATGCTTCTCTTGGTCATAACAGGATGGCTGTCCACTGAGGCACATGAGATGGACATCTTAATCTGTAGAACTATTTCTTAGCTAGGTGAAATGTCAGAAATTGCATTAGCTTTGAAGTTCATATTAGTATTACATTCCTCGGCTACTGTCTCTTATTTCTGGGAAGAATCTGCTTTGGAATATAAAAACATCCTTTTCTTGTGTTTGCAATTATTTCAGTCATAGCACATAGAATCAGATACTAGTAATCTACCACTAAATATAAAATTAAAGAAAGCAATTGCACACACGGAAGGATGTATAGGGAGAGAAAATAGAGTGAGCAATGTGGAAAACTAAAGGTTTTCTTTTTTAAAAATTATCTGGCAATTAAAATGCTGCACGGCCATCACTGTGTATGGAAATATAATTATGTTGTGAACAGTTATTTCTGAAATGTTTTCTTATGTTTAAAATATTTGTCTGAAAAGTACTTAACCTTATTAAAATGCATAGACTATAACTGAAAACATTGGGTGAGATACAGCTGCGATTGTAGAAAGAACAGAGTTGGGATTCGGCCAATGTTCTCTAAATTCATGTGTTAATAAACTGACTTTTAGAAAACAATAGTGTAATATGCATAGAATTTAAAAGTATGAGTAATGCAAGCTTCTTTAGGCAAATTACAAATGAAATGGCCAATAGAGTAGGGAAGTGTGTAACTGAATTGGTTGTTCTCTAAGTGAGAAGGAAAGACTTCACCAGCATTGAACAATAACTGTTGCATTTTAACAAAATAACTCTAATGAAGCCATGAAAACCAGGTTACAAAATAGAAAATAGCAGAAGCCATGTTAGCCTCAATTAATCCACAGTAAAGAAAAGAAAAATACCAGTTGAGGCAATGGTTCTTAAATTAGCGTGAAGTGACTAGAGAGACTTTATGTTGACTCATTAGCTAGTAAAATTTTATATAGGAGTGCAGGTCATGTAAAATTAAGAGAAGCATTGTGATGTTCTTAGCTTTTTGACCTAAGGAACAAGAAAACATTTGTCTTTTACTTGATGCCACACAAATACTTTGGAGCAAGTGATTCAAGATCTGGAACCTAGAGCAATGGTTTCATGCCTTCCTAAAGCTGGGACACTTTAATATAGTTCCTTGTGCTCTGGTGACCCCCAACTATAAAAATATTTCTTTCTGCTCCATAACTACACTTTGCTACTGTTACAGATTATAATGTAAATATCTCATATGTAGAATATCTGATATGTAACCCCTGTGGGGGTCATGACCCACAGGTTGAGAACCCCTGACTTAGGCAATCCCCAATAAGATGTTTGTTGATTGTACTAGTGCCTGTCATTTGTAAGCAGGAAGAGGAGTTATGTGTTAAGTTCAGAAAGAAAGTCTAATAATAGTATATGTTTTTGCAAGTCAAAAGAGCACAGACTTCATACAGCTAAATGAGATTGTAAAAAGAAAGAAGACTGGAAAGAGGAGTTCAGACCCGAGGGGAATCATTGTTAAAACATTGGAGAGATGAGGATGTGACAGTTAAGCAGTCCAGAAGCAAGCCTGAAGTGAGATTTCTTAACAGCCAACAGTAAAACATGATGGATTGCTTAATGTGCATTGATAAAAAGTAAAGAAATTAGGAATCAAAAAAAAAATGGGATAATAACCTTCTGTCAGACAGAGAGTTGGTGAAGACCTTTTCTCAGTCTGTGCTCTGCTGCTTTGTCTTGTGTCCTTAGCCTTACAGAGACTTTCCAGTTTCATGAGATCACATTTATTAATTATTGATCTTAGTACTAGATTTTGGTGTTCAGCTCAAGAGGTGTTCTCATTGGATATTTTATTTGTTTACATTTATACTGTTGTTCTCTTTTCCAGTTTCCCCTTTGTAAATCTCATATCCCATTCTCCCTTCCCCTGCTTCTATGAGGGTGCTCTACAACCGACCTACCCACCCACTCATACCTTCCCATCTTACTGCCCTGGCATTCCCCTATCCTGGGGCATGGATTTTTCACAGGACCAAGACCTTCTTCTCCCATTGATCAGATAAGTCAACCCTCTGCTACATATGCAACTGGAGCCATAGGTCCTTCCATGTGTTCTCTTTGGTTGATGCTTTAGTCCCTGGGAGCTCTGGTTGGTTGATACTGTCGTTCTTCCTATAGGTTGCAAGCCCCCTCAGCTCCTTCAGTCCTTTTCCTACCTCTTCCGTTGTGGTCCCTGTTCTCAGTCCAGTGGTTGGCTGCAAACATCTGCATCTATTTGTTAGACTCCGGAATGTTTCCTGTCCCGTGAGTTCACTTGGTACTATCCACAGCTGCAGACCTTGGCAAATATAGTTTTGTGAGGAGTTTGAGGTCAATCGGCCACAATCAGGCACTGCAATGAAGATGATAGAAGGAAAGTAGGCTGTTCAGCATACAGAGCCCTGGTTATGTGAAATCATGTCATCAGCAGAACACAAACAGTTCCAGTAACACATTAAAGCAATTGGCCAAGGCTGATGACATAAAATATGCATATTTCTAGCTCATTCAAATCCTTTTTAAAATATCTGCTAACTTACAAACATTATCAATATCTTAAACTGAAAGTTAACACCCAGAATGATAGGGCTCATGAGCTATAGAGACAGCTCCTGCGGACTGCAATAACCATTTTGGTAACGACTAACTTTATATCATTGCAATAAAACTAATTAAGTCACAGTATTTTTGTACAGAGAGGTAAAGGTGCCAAAGCAGGCTAATTTCTTTCAAAGCATAGGACATGGAGTAGATCAGCAAAAGATGTCAGGATGAGTAATTAGGTATTAGATACTAAAATGGAAGTTATCAAAACTTTCTAATTTGTCAAAACTGTAAATATATTTTATTGTGTGTTATTATTTCTGTTTAGAGTTAACATGAAATACTGTCAGGGAAGATACTGTTCCCTTTGACTTTGGGTATTAGATCTATTTCCTCTGTCTTTGCTGTTTACTTTTTAATATTAAACATTAAATTTTTTCCAAAAAAATAAGTTGTCTCATGTATCAATATGTTCAAGGATATTCTCCACTTTCTCTTCTATTAAATTTAGTTTTTCTGGTTTTATGTTGAGGTCTTTGATCCACGTGGAGATAGGCTGGGAATGAGGTTACTCTGTTATGCTTGCAGACAGGAGCCTGGCATTATTGTCCTCTGAGAAGCTCCTCTCAGCAGCTGACAGAAAGAGATGCAGAGAACAAGAGCCAAACGTTAAATGGAGCTCACGGAGTCTTACAGAAGAGTTGAGAAAAGATTGAGGAATCCAAAAAGTATAAGGACTCCACAGAAAGGCCTACAGAGTCAACTAACCGCAAACTTTAGAGGCTCCCAGACTGAACCACCAACCAATGAGCAAGCATGAGATGGACATAGCCACTCCCCCACTACATATGTAGCAGGCATGCAGGGTAGTCTTCTTGTGGGTTTCCCAGTAATTGGAGCCAGTCCGTGAAACTGTTGTCTGCTTGTGGATCCTGTTTCTCTAAACTGGGCTGCTTGTCTGGCCTCAGTGGAAGAGGCTATGCCTAATCCTGCAACTTGATGTAACCAGGGTTGGTTGGTAACCAGGAGAAGGGGATGTGAGTTTAGGGAAGGGCTGTTTGAGTGGGGGGATTGGGAGGAGGGGGTCTGAAGTCAGAATGTAAAGTGAATAAATAAATAATTTAGAAAACAGAGAAATGGATGTTAGCCACATTACTCAAATCTGTGTATGTAATAAGTTAGGGTTTAAATGTAGATATGTTTAGTTATAAGCCGGTTTTCTCAATTTTTCACACATTAAACTGAATTTACTTTGCATTTAAACTCATAGTGTTAATGTAAAGCTCACTTATTCTAATTAAGTTTAGATTAATGTAGGATTGGCTTATAGTTTAAGTTAGAGGTACAAAAGTATCAGTGTGGCATATGATAAAGGCATAAAGTAGTAGGGTCCTTCCAACTTGACGATGATTCATAGTTTTGTATTTAAGCCCTCTTTTCTGTTTCTGTAACTATGCAAGTGTTCACACTATAAAAGACTGTGTAAGTTTACCTCGGTGATTGTTCTAGAGCTGTGAATTCAAAGGCAGTTACCAGCATCTACTTAATGTCTAGATAAGAGTTTCCTGTTAGCACATTTGGAGGACACCAAGTGGCAAAGAAGAATCAGTATGGCAGAGAAGATTTCTCTCTTTTTAAAGCCACTCATGTAATCACACAGACCTATTCTTCATAGTCTCACTAAATCATCATCCTCCCAAAGCCCTTGTGTTCAAATAAAATTAACATACTCCTTGGACGACTTAGATGCACACATGTTCTGTAAGAGATGGCTACACAAATCATGACAATATCTGTACAATACAATGTACTACAATAGTAAATGCAATATTTGTTCCCCAGAAAACCAGTGTTCTCTTCTATATGTTGAGAGTATGACTAATTATACTGTCCTAATTAAATTGTTTGTGTTTTAAATGAAATTGAAATAAAGTACCAGAATGATTTGTGGAGGACATTTTTATAAGAAAATACACACTTTATGTATGAGCCAAAAAAAAATCAAGGTCTGAGAAGCATTATCAGGGATAATTGCTGACTGGAGAGGCTTGGTTGATGACCAGAAAGACAGAATTTAGAAGACTGTATAATGAAGATCTTAGAGAATTTGAATGGTTATCTAAATGTCTTGGGCAAACTCCAATGGATGGGCATTACAGTGAGAATAAATTCTAATTATTTGAATTTTCAGTTCAGTGTTACTTTTTAGTCTAAAGAAATTGTTCACGGGATTATTAGACAGAGAACATAGCCCCTTTCTTTACTAAGCAATAACAGGGAAAATGCTCACAGGTCTTGGGCTATAAAACTCAAATGTGACTATGTAAATAGAGTATAGATGGCTCAATATATTAAGGTGGAGGAACTTTTGTTTTGTCCAGAGATACAAATCTCTTGGTCTATGCACTACAATGGAAGACAGAGCTTCCTTCCTAGTTTTCTGCTGAGTACTGAAGGTTCACAACAGTGAATGATGCAGAAATTCCCCCATACCATTTCAGCTGCCATGCAAAACAGTTCAAACACCATGAATTAATTTTCTCTAGGAATGACAGTTTCAACTGAGAGGAAAGTAGAATATCTTATATCATCAATTAAAGATTGTGTATTAAAGCAGGAACTTTTAATGAGATTTTGCTTTGGAAATTATTGAACTGCTTGTGTTTTGGAATAGTTTCTTTCTAGAGAATCCATCAAGTACTTATGCTGATGAAAATGAATTATACCAGGAGCTTCAAACACCAAGAAATACACAGTTGATATTCAGACAGATAGTATTTTCAATTGATTTAGTTATATCAATGGTATGGAGTTATTTCCAGCAGATTTTCCTAATATGAAGAAAGTGAAGCACAAAATTTACTGAACTATATTACCAAACATAATGAGAATTATGAAGTAATTTAATTTCAAACATATTAGTTATTAATGTATTTAGTTTCTACAAAAATTCTATCAGTGAAAATTATTAAAGTAGAATTAATCAAATGAAATTACTTCAGTATATCATGTGATTTTAAGAAGGATCAGTTCAGCAACACTGAATATCTGAATAATAATTTTTTTAATCCATACACAAGCTAGTTTAATTGAGAACCAAGAAAATACAAGTATACGCAAGACTGTTCGAATACAAACACGCTGTGAATCCTGTAGAGAATGAGTCCTGCTGGGAAATTGATGGATGAGGAACATCACTAGAGGGAATGTCACAGAGCTGGACAACCCAGATCTACACATAATCATTGCAAAATCCTAAGAACCTCTGAACTACTGGTAGATGCCAAACACCGTAGAGACTGCGAGTAAGAAGAAAGCAAGTAGAAGACACAAATGCCACTGATACGTTCTCCACCAGAGTCGAAGTTTGAAATTTGAGATGTCCATCAGAACAGTTGTTTATATCAGGGGGTGTTGTATTTTTCCTTCCTGAAATCACTGATATTATAAATATTTATTTATGCATGTCAAGGTTTCAATTATAAATTTATATCATGGCTGTTCATAATCATTGTAAAATATTTATGTTTTTATGAAGATCACAAAGTTTACACTCCAGAAATTGTTCTGGTCACCTTACTTGTATCATTGGGTTTGTCTGGTCTAACTGCCTTAATGTACATGAATCATGAGGTTCTAAGGTTTGAGTCCTGGGACACTGTGTAACTTTCAGTTTTGAGAAACTAAGAGACTACCATGTGCTGTGAAGCATTTAGGCCATTTGTGTTTCTCTGTGTTCCTCAGAAGTTGGTTAGCACGTAGAAGTTTGTCAGAACAATTAATGTTAGAGATTCATCTTGTGTACACTTGCAACCATCACTATATCCTGGCTATCTTCATTAAATTCTGTTGTGTTAAGTGTATTTTAAATGTCTGATTGCTTGGAATAGACTTATCTCAACCTCATTTTTGCTGAGAACCCTCTAATCTGTCATGGTTTAATAGTCCCCACTGACCATGTCAAGTGACCCTTGGTTCTGTAAGGAAGCACTGGCCCTTACACTCATATATTCATTTTTTTTCTTTTTCAGGAACTTGAACATAGCTCAATAATAGATATTTTTAAAAGAAAAATCTGGAGTAATACTATTGCTTAAATATTGTTAATATTTTTTAACTCTCCTATATTCTGAAATTTTGACTGGTCATAGTTAGCATTATTAACGCCCTTTCCTTGTTCTGAAGATATATGCTAATTAGGGTGGGTAGGTATTTTCAAATAAACACCCTGCTGATCATTCTATGTATATAATGAACTATAATGTCAGTAGAGTTCTGAATATATGAGAAAAGATTATGAAGAAATAATTTGTAAGTACATAGGGGCAACATTAAAAGTTATTTCAGAGGGAGATGTATTTAAAATGTTGTAAAATATTTGCTTAGGTTATTTTCCCCACATAAATAAGAACCAGTTTTCTGTACCATGAGTAAAACACATAAGGAATTCAACTAAGGGGTAATGTTTCTTTTGGTTCCCATTTTCATAAGTTTCAAACCAAGCCCATTAGGATAGTTTTCTGCATCATGAATAAGGGGTAGGGAAGCATAATATGATAGAATAGAGTTGCTTTCCTCATGCTAGATCAGGAACAAAAAGTGAAAAAGTCAGGCATTAGGGACAACCCTGTCATTCAAGGTTGCACACCCAATAACCTTTATCTTTCAGGCATGTTCCACAAGTCATCAGTGCCATAATGCTTTGAATCCATCAAGAGGCTTATCCATTAATTAAACCAGAGTCCTGATGCTCCAAGTACTGATGAAGAGAACATATATCACTTTGGGACAATCATTCAACTTATATACTAGTTGGAGGACACTTCATTTTCAAACAATAACAATGATACTCAACCTCCCTATTGTCTTATTTTGTTTTATTTAAGACACCACACCTCAAAAGTTTACACAACATTTCTGGGTCTTTATCTTGGATAAAATATTTCTTGTGGTATTCATAAAATTTACATTTGATGTGTAAACTTGATATTTATATTACATAGTTGCGTGTGCCCATAGGATTCATCCTTTACATGTTTGTGGTTCTTGGTTGCTATGTGACCTCCATTCACAATGCTAGCATCTATCATCTTTTACAGTAATACAGTTTATAATTTGCATCTCATTCACTTTTCTTAGGAATTAAATCCACTGCGATGCTCAACTTGTCCTTTACTTTTTCTTTGTACCAGCAAACAAATATTAGCTCATAGTTATTATGAAAAACAAAAAGCATAAGTATCTAAATACCAAGCACCTTATAATTTAGTGCATTTTAATAATATGTTCTTTATTCCTTACTTGGTTTAGTATGGAAAAGTAAGATCCAGTTTCTAAAGGAAATTGTGCTCATTAACAAGTCTCGCTGGGTCTGTACTATGCTTCAGTGCTGTGGACTGGCTTCAGGTGATGCAATAGAACTTTGATTTGTTCACCTTTCTACCCTAAACGACTCTCACAACAATGAATGCATATTATTTGTTTCTCAGGCTTATTAGGAAGGTACTGTATAAGCACAAAAATGGAAGGCCTAAAAACATGGAAGAACTGTGAATGATGAGGTCTTACATTAAAATCCCTTAAACTATATATGTTCAGCTTTCAAAGCTCTGCAGTCCTTGATTAAGGATGGATTATCTTACACTTTGTAAAAGATGGTTGTCTAATATCCGACAACCTGTGTTGTCTTTTTAACCTTCTGTAAATCCAACATAATTCAAGACTTTAGAGAATTCTGTTTGTCCTGTAGATCAAATGCACTGTCTATGTAAGCCTCAATTCCAAGTAAGTTTACAATACAAGCATTCTCGAGTCTATGCACATGCATGTAGGCAGCATGAGCATAGAGAATAAGAGAAAGTGAAAATTACTTCTCTGACTTTCAAATCTAACAAATTGCCCGATAGAGCTATTTTAAAGTTGCCAATTCCACTGAAATTGATATCACTGAGCAGTCTGTACTCAAACTGAGAAGTTTTAATCCTAAGATTTTATTACGAAGTGAAATTAAAAAAAAATTGCAGGAAATACTTCAGGCAGAATTTGGACATACATATATTTTAAAACGTTTATGTAAAGCTTGTTGCTATGATTAATAGCTAGTGGTAAGCTGAGATGACTGCAGTAGTAGAATATAAAGAAAAACCACACATTTGGTTTCCTCATATCTCAGTTCCTAATGAACATAGTACTTTGACTGACATGTGTGAATTCAAGTGGTGTTGCTGATGTCACATTTCTAAAGCAATCATTGTGCTCTGATGAGATCATAGACCTCTGGAATATGCTTTTGTCCTCTGAATATATCCCACATACTATGTCATGGGAACCTCAAGTGCACAGATGTTGAACCATTTAAGCTGCTCTGAGACTGTCCTACCTAATCCCGCAATTGATATAATCATCTGCCGGCACTCACGGGTCTCCAGACGACAAAGCTAAGGAAGATAAAAAGACAAGGTGAACTTGTGTCTGCCCTCTCATTAAATTTTGCAAGCAGCTATGTTTAAGCTTCTATTTTATGAACCACTTAGGCAACTATTAACCTTTAAAAGTGCATTAACGTTTTTGTTTCCAACTTTAGAGAAGATATAGACTAAAAATAGAAATAAATGATGGTTTGAAATTCTGACTTGCAAATTGATATTCTAGTATTCAAAACATGTTATTTCTTCTAGCCTATTTAATGGAATATTCTGAAATAATCTAGCTATTTGAATTTTCTTCTAAAACTAGATTTGTCTTTTACTGGTACAAATTCTAGTATGAGAGTCATCAGCATGATGGAGATTGCGGAAATACACTGAGGGGGTGTTACTGATAGTCTATTGCTTTTAAATTGAAACATGGTGATGAATTAAATGACTACACTAGAAATTCATTTAAGAGCAGTATAATTGAATCTACTTGCCTTCTAATATCATAATTAGATGCATTTTATAAGAGCCTTTAAATTTTCATGTTTAATTTTCATGGGCTCGTAATTATATTCACTATCTTGGATTCCTTTTGTAGATAAATATTGAAAAATATAAAATAATATATTTCATTTTAATGTTATTTAACAAATTACCAAATAGTCTTTCTTTTATCATCATTGCAAAAGTATAGTGCACTCAGTATTAATTTCAGAAATTTTTCGAAAACATTTTTTAAATGTATGCATTACTCTTAAAGATACACATTGACTTCATGAATATTTTTTCATGGTATATCAGCTTCCTAGACTTTGGAAACTAAAAATATTAGTCATGGAATTCAGAATACTCTTGCGGATTTGTGAAGTTCAGCCTTCAGAATCTACCACATAGCAGGCTGATTATACATTAACAGTTGTATTCAGTATTCCCTTTACTTAGAATTTCAACACAAGGTATAATGAACATTAAAATCATCTTTAAGTCAATATATAAAATCCACAACCTCCCTGGTCACCTGAAATAAACACAATTTGCTCAATGTTCTTTGAATATAATGGTCATTGCACTGTGGTCCTAATGGAGTGACATGTCTATAAGGGGGATGAAAATGGACAAGACCTACTTCGCAGTACCTCTGTCAATGCCAGGTACATAAGGTGAACAGTAAAGAACTGAAACAGTACCAGATAAAGGAAGAGGAGCTAGGTAAAAGCATGTGATGGTTGATGATTAACTGTTTTCATTGCCAAAATAAAAGATATCCAAAGCCAGGAACATTTACTTTTCATGAATGTTTTCCCTTAAGAAATTTGATGTCTCAATTCAGAGTTTCTGCCAGTTATATTTTCCTACAACTGGCTTGTCCTTTTCACAGGATTAAAGACTGAGAGCTACGATCAGTGCTGATCAGTGACATCCTCAGATTCTTCAGTGTTTGGCAACAATTCAACTATATGCTACATGATTGAGGTGAAGATATATGCATTACCCCTTAATTCTTCAAAAATCAGCAAGTAAGGGAAGTTCTCATTTTTAAACACACAACTATTAAAAAATTGTCCTTTTTCTTAAGTTATTTTATTCATGTACATTCCAGTTGTCCAGTTGTTGCCTCCCCTTGGCCCTCCCACCCACAGTTTCTCATTTCAATCCTTCTCCCCCTTGCTTCTTAAAGGAAGCCTGGCCACCAGGCCTCCCACTTCCCTGGGGCCTCATGTCTCTGGAAGAAAAAAAGCATCTTCTTCCACTGCAAGTCAGACTAGGCAGACTCTGCTACATATCTGCTAGGGGTTTTGGATGATGGCTCAGTCTTTGGGAGCTCCCTGGGGTCTGGATTAATTGAGTCTACTGGTCTGCCTTTGGGGTCACTCTCCCTTTCAGCTTCTTCAGTCATTCTCTTAATTCAACCTTAGCAGTGCCAAGCTTCAGGTCAATGGTTGGGTATAAGTATCTGCCTATGTCTCAGTCAGCTGCTGCTAGGGCCTCTCAGAAGACATACACACAAAGCTCCCATCTGTAAGCAGATAATTGCATCAGTAATAGTGTCAGGCCTTGGTCCTCCCAACCCCATGAGATGGATCTCAAGTTGGGTCAATCATTGGACCACCTTTTCTTCAGTCTTTACATGCCCATGGAAACTGTATAATTCTCTGTTGAATGATAACTTAGCCAAAGGAGAAATACAGAAATAAATAAAACACTTCATGGAATTCAATGAAAATGATGACATAACATACCCAAACATATGGGATACAAGAAAAGCAGTGCTAAGAGGAAAACTCATAGCACTAAATGCCCTCCTAAAGAAACTGGAAAGAACCTACACTATCAACTTAACAGCATACCTGGCAGCCTTAGAACAAAGAGAAACAAACACACCCAAGAGGAATAGAGGGCAGGAAATAGTCAAAGTCAGTTTTTGGGAATTTTAATGACTGATACTCTTTGTGTAGGGATTTTAGGACTATTTAAATAGTTTACCTGATTTTTATTTAACTTTGGTAAGTGGTATCTGTCTAGAAAGTAATAATTCATTTCCTTTAGATTTTCCAATTTTGAGGAATACAGTTTTTGGTAAGACCTATTGATTTTTTTTTTAATTTCCTCAGTCTCTGTCATTATATCTTCCTTTTCATTCAGATTTTGTTAATTTGGATGCTGTCTCTCTCCTCTTAGTTAGTTTGGCTTAGGATTTATTTATCTTGTTGATTTTCTCAAAGAACCAACTCCTAGTTTTCTCCATTCTTTGTAGTGCTCTCTTTGCTTTTAATTGGTTGATTTCAGCGTCTGAGTTTAATTATTTCCTGTCATATACTACTTTTTGGTGTGTTTGAGTCTTCTTTCCTGGAGCTTTGAGGCTTACTTTTAAATCTTTAATATGAGAAGTCCCCAGTTTCCTTATGAAGGAACTTAGTGCTATGAAGTTTCTGCTTAGCACTGCTTGAATTGTGTTCTATAAGCTTTAGAATTTTCATTGAATTCTAGAAAGTCTTTGATTTCTTTATTTCTTCTTTGACCCAGTTGGTCATTGACTGGAAAAAGTTGTTCCATTTCCATGAGATTGTAGGCTTTCTGTTTCTTCTGTTGTTGAAGTCCAGTTTTAATCTGATAATGTGTTGTGGAGTATGGTAATCTTCCTGTATCTGTTTTGGGTTGATTTGTGACTGAATTCATGGTCAATTTTGAAGAAGGTTTCATGAAGTGCTAAAACAAAGTATATTCTTTTGTGGTTGGGTGAAATGTTGTGTTAGGTCCATTTGATTCATAACTTCTTTTTATTACATCATGTCTCTGTTTAGTTTCTGTTTATATGACCTGTTTATTGGTGAGAGTGGTGTGTTGAATTCTCCCACTATTAATGTGTAGCATCGAATGTGTGATTTATGTTTTAGTAATGTTTCTTTTACAAATGTAGGTGCCCTTTCATTTAGGGCACAGATGTTTAGAATTGAGACGTCATCCTGGTGGATTTTTTTCTTTAAAGAGTATAAAGAGTCTTTTCCATCTTCTTTGATTATTTTGGTTGAAAGTCTATTTAATTAGATATTAGAATAGCTACTCCAGTTTGTTTCTAGCATCCATTTGCCTGAAAAAACATTTTTCAGCCCTTTACCATAAGGTAGTATTTATCTTTATTTCTGAGATGTGTTTCTTATATATGGAAGAGTTATGGGTTCCATAAGCATTCATTTTGTTAGCCTGTTCCATTGGTGAATTGAGTCCATGGAGGTTGAGAGATATTAATGACCAATGTTGGTTGGTTCCTGTATTTTGATGTTGGTAATGATTCTTTTCTTGTGATTTTACTGGTTGAAATTGTTATTTCTTATGTTTTGTATTTTTTGGTTTTTATTTTTGTTTTGTTTTGGTTTGGTTTTGGGGTTGGATATTTTATTTGTTTGTTTCTTTATATTTTTTTTGGTATAGTTATCCTCTTTGTATTGGAGTTTTCTTCTAGTGTCCTTTATAAAGCTAGATAGGTGGAAAGATAGTGATTTAATTTAGTTTGGTCACGGAATATCTTTTTTTACTCCATTTACGTTTATAGAAAGTTTTGCTGAGTATAGAAATCTGGGATGACTTCTATGGTTTATTAAAGTCTTTAAGTCCAGGTCCTTCTGGCTTGCAGAGTCTATGTGGAGAAGTTCCATGTAATTCTCACAGGTCTGTCTTTATATGATACTTAATTTTTTCATTTGAAGCTTTTAATATTCTTTCTTTTTTCTATACAGTTAATGTTTTGATTATGATGTGGCGAGATGATTTTTCTTTCTTGTCCAATCTATTCGGCATTCTCTAAAGTTCTTCTGAGTTAATAGCCATCTCTTTTTGTGCATTAGGAAAATTTTCATCTTATTTTGTTTATTTATTTACATTGTTGTTGAAGATGTTTTCTAGACCTTTGTACTGGGAATCTTCTCTTTCTATTCCTATTGTTAGGTTGGTCTTTTCGTTGTGTTCCAAAATTTCTGAAAGTTTTGTGTTAGGCACTTTTTAGGTTTGGCCCTTCTTTGACTGATCAATCTCTTCTATAGTATCTCCTATGCCTCAAATTATCTCTGCCATGTCCTGAATTCTGTGGTGATGCTAGAGGCAGTAGTTCCTGCTCTCTTTTCTTGGTTTTCCATCTCCTGGTTTGCCTCAGTTTTTATTTCTTTATTGTTTCTATTTGAATTTTCATTTCACTGAACAGTTTTTCATTTCACTTGTTTGATTTTATTTTCTTGTATTTTCTAAGAGATTTACTCAATTGCTCTTTAAAGTCTCTATTATCTTTATAAAATTAGATTAAGGTCGTTATCTTGCTCTTCAAGTGTTTTAGGATAGCTAGGGCTTGATACAGTAGAAGACCTATGTCATGATGATGTCATATTACACTGGCTTTTGTTGACTTTGCTCTTGTACTGGTCTTTAGCCATCTAATTGTCCCCAGTTTTGGCTAGCCTGGTTGTCCCTGGTGGATGCAGAACTCTGTGACTACAGATATAAGTCATAGTCCTTGATGACAGCAGGTTCCTAGTTGTCCTGGGTGGCAGCAGGGAGAACTGTGTCCTGGGGACTAGAGAAAGATCCTGTATTGCATGTAGAGTTGTGGACCACAAAAGACTTAAATGATTATAAAAGGTAGATAACAACACCAGATTCTTGTGGAAATTTAAAAGAACTCATGCTTCTTTTTGTTTACAAAAATATTTTACAAAATTTAAATTGTAGGGCTATGTGTCTAAATGTATCTTAAATTTTAGATACTGTCCTTTGGGTTGGTTAGTTAGTTAGTTAGTTAGTTAGTTAGTTAGTTAATTATGTTTTGCTGCTTTTGTTCTTTTACGATGCTTATTTGTTATTATTTTATTGTTTCCTGTAAGACAAGAAAGTCAGAGCAAGGTAGGTGGTGAGGTAAAGTTTGCTCTCTGTGAAAATTTAAACCTTAGAGCAAAAATAAAATAAAACAAAATAAAATCATCATCATATAGGTTTTTATCCAAACCATTCAATATGGCTTTCATTAGCTTTTGAAGTCCTTAACACCAAACGGAGTGCTGGCAGAAATAAACTACTTAAAGGAAAACCATGAACTGCAGTGCAGTCCACAGCCTCATCTTGCAGAATACCATATTCTGAACATGATTTTATCCTGTCTCACAGCCTTTCCATCAGTTTGATTTAAAAAAATATTTCTTCCACTTTCTGAAATGTATAAATAGCTTCAGAATGTAACGCCAACTTTGAAAACTGCAGCCAACTGTGTTTTGTCTGCAAGAGTTCAAGTTTGTTATTTAAAAGAAAAGTAACCTATTAAACTTTTGTTTTAATCTCTCATCAAAGTCTTTGGTGTGCTGTTCGTCTATAGTTTATTTAAAACATGGCAAAGGATTATGAATCTCAGACAGGAAAAGAATTTTATTAAGACAACTTTTGCTCATCACCATGTTTGTGCCATTCTTAGCATCTAGAAGAGTAAAGACATAAGATACAGAGTAAGGTATTCAATATTCAATGCTGCTAAAAAATAAAACTGATATGTGGAGATTGAATTTAACATATACTTTAGAAAATTAGAGCACACTCCTACATGTCTTTTGAAAAATCTATCTAAACAAATATTTTCCTTAAGTATATCTAGAATCATGCAGTATTCTTCAGCATATTAGTGAGTTCTCACATTTAAAATTTGTACATGAAGGCATAGTAGAATGCCTTTATGGTGACTATTTTATTTCAGCGTATATATCCCCTTTAATAAAAGATTGGATAAGGGCTGGAGAGGACTCAGTGGTTAAAAGCACTGACTGCTCTTCCAGAGGTCCTGAGTTCAATTCCCAGCAAGCACATGGTGGCTCACAACCATCTGTAAAGAGATCCGATGCCCTCTTTTGGTGAGTCTGAAGACAGCTACTGAAGAGTGTACTCATATACATAAACAAACAAACAAATAAATAAATCTTTTCACAAAAGTTTAGTTAATCATACAAAACAATAGAAATAAAACTATTAACCAGCTTGCTTACTTATGTATGTACATTGGCTGATACGTGTGTCCATATAAACTCTTTCAGTATGTAACAGCCAGTGAATATAGACCCACAATATACTGTGTTAGTGCTGAATATAGCCATTCTTTCCCAACCATGTAGGACTTTTTCTGTATCTCAGTAACACAAGCTCTCTGTGACTTTGCAGTTTTGCCATTTTGGCCTCCATGAAATCAATAAGCAGTAACTTTGAATACCTATATGGACAATCTTAGTAACTCAGTTTTTTAAATAGTTAACAATGCATACCTCCATTTCAGGTCTACTATTTATGTTATGTTGGGTTTATTATAGTTATCTTACAGGTTCCATGGAGGATCAGCTGAAGATATTTGTAAATACAAAATGCCCTGGTGTTCAAGTCTCTTGCATAAAATGCAGTGGCATTTATATGGCATCTACTCACTTCTTCTGTATATTCTAAATAAACTCAAAATTATCAAGTATATGTTACTTAATGTAAACATTATGTTCACAGTTATTATATAGCGATGTTTAAGGAAGGATGATGAAGAATAGCTTCACAAGTATTTTATATATAAGTACATATATAATATACATATTTATTTATTTAAGTAATACAATATCTTTCATGCATAGTTGCTTGACTCACCATATGTAGAACTCTGAATTATAGACTAACTACCTATATTTCAATTCTTAGTAGTTTGATTTTTTTTTAAAAAATTATAAATGGTATTTATGCATAAATAGTTGAAATAATTAAATGGCTATATACTTATTAAACTTTCCACGCAGTAAATGCTCAAAAGATGTTAGTTATAATTAGTTTTTAAATTTTAACTCTTAAGATCTATTAAAATAATTAACATAGTTATGCAGTACTGCAAGAACTTTATATATTTTGCTATATAACCCTCAAACATTCAACTGTGGTAAATATTTATTTTGGCTCAAAAATTGTAAATGAAGATCATAAAATATCCAAGATCATACCATTAGTAAGCCATGGAAATTCTAATATCTCAAGGATTCTGGAGTCATAGGTATGATATTGAGAGTTAAATAAATGGTGTGTATATACTGCAGAACAGGTTATCTCTACTCTTACACACATTCAGAAATATCTTTCTCTCACTAAGTTCTAAACAGGTGCATTTGTTGAAATAAATGTCTATTTTGAAGTTGTAAATGTAATGACGTTTCTCTGATTCTCTTGCATTCATTCTTTATGAACAAGTATAGTAATGAATCTAATTCAGATTCTGGGACTTTGATAATATATGGATGCTATCCATCCCAATGCCTACGACAAAATAGGACAAAAACTCACTTCCATAAACTCTTTCGGTTTGGATACTCACTACTTAAAAACCTCATTAATTTATTTAATTCCCAGAAATGTTCTGTTGCAACCCTAAAGCCTGTTTTTAGCTTGTATTTCTGTTTACAGATACCTACAAACTTTTACCTTAATTCTGTATATTTCTTACTTGTTTAGTGGATATCCTGATATTCACTTAGTAGCATTAAAAGTAAGACATTTGATTAAGAAATAAATCTGTATGTTAAATACCGTAATACCCTGGGTTTTAGCATTGTTAGTGGAAAATACTTAACTTTTATGAGGATATATGTATATATATATATATATATATATATATATATATATAGTGATTTCCATTTGACTTACCTTTTAGCACTTTGTTATCTGTGAGCATGACAGTAAAAAGTGAACATAAGGCATATATAGATATACATACTTATGTCTATGCGAATGCATATATAGACACATATATTGAAAGGAAACAGAGTTAGGATGCCAAAACTCTTGATGTAAATATTTAAGGCCAGGTGAGGTTGATGATTGAGAATGTAAATATACTTGCTGCAAATCTTGATGAAGTGAGTTTGATCCCCAGGACCCATGTAAATGTGGAATAAGGGAACTGATTTTAGCCTTGGATATTGAACTCCACACATAACATATTATACATGTGAACCTACACACAAAAATCACTATTACTACTGTTGCTGCTGCTGCTGCTGCTGCTACTACTATTACTACTACTACTTCTACTTCTACTACTACTACTATATTAAAATATACTTATGCAGCAGCATACACTATGGAATTCATTTTCTAGGAATTTATTCATAATTTCTGGTGTCGAATTTCATCTTAGATAGTGAAGCTGTTTAATTCTTTATGTTCACTTTGCTAACTTATGGATCCCATAATTATTGAACTATGTAAATTATAGTGATTATGGTCTCTGTGCTCATAATTTTTATTCTTAATTAAATGGCGAGGCTCATAAATTTTCCGGCATAAATTGTATAGAAAGTCAATATTTAAAATGATCGTTAAGTAATCAGATTCCATACTTTCTAATTTTTAAAAGAAAGTGGGGCTACTATGTAACTTCCTGTGTGATGGCAGCAAAGCCAATGTTAGATGGCCTGTTTTTGTTTTGCTAAGCACTAATATTATGGGACACAAATAGTACTTGAAGCTTCATTTCATTTGACTAATTTTAAACTCAAGATACTTTGTAAAATTTATTGTGCTATAAAGTTTGAGTTAGCTACAGCTTTTCTGTTCTGGTCCAAATAAGCAACAGTCATCAAAACATCAGTAATTCACAAGCACTGTGCCATGATTATAGCAACAAAACCATTTCCAAATGAAACTAGCATTGATTATCCCCAGGGCTTCTGAGATCAAGTATTCTGAGAATAGTTAATTATGCCCTCAGCTCTGCAGAGTTTTTGCAGTGGCAGGTTCAATTTACTTAGTAAAAATATTGCTTTGCAAGATTTGCAGATGAGTCAATTAGACACTCATTAATTGGGAAGCCATTGGAAATGTGGCACTGCCCAGTTGGGAAATCGTCCAGTCCAATGACTAATGTATATTAATGCCAGCATTAATCACCTCTGAGTCCTTCCCCATGCATCTGAGGGAAAACAAATTATAGAACTATTCAGGAAACAAAAAAGATTTTGATGAACTTGTAGGGTTTGCCAAGAAAAATTTGAAGAAACTCTCTGAATGTATTAACTTTCCAATTTTATTAGAAGAGTAATATGCATACTTAACTAAATAAGATTAGGGGCTTGATATTAACAATGAATATGTATATTGTCATATTGTAAAAATTTTATGAAATTAAAGGATTTAACCTACTTTGGAGAGTATAGTTTCATCCTTCAAAATTATTTATAAATGGAACTAAATTTTCTTGTTTATACTATTACATAAATATTATTGAAAAGTTTTTGAAAAATAAACTTCTTTTGCTTTATTTTGTCCATGCCTTTTATTCTTTAATCTGTAATGATTAAACCTTATGACTTTTATATACCAGGTAATTTCACTGTGATATTTCAATTTTACCTATAATTAAAAAAAATAAGAAATAAATACAACCTGAATCTCTCAATGGACGACTAAGGGAAATAAAGGTTCTATAAATTTGAGGAAAAGGGAAATAGAAAGAGAAAGCCAGATAAGAAAACATGGCAGAGACAGTACACAATATCATATCTCAAATTTAAAAAGGTCTGCTTTCCAAAAGTTCCGAATAAAAATTAAATATATTCAATTTCTTTCCTAACACATGCTACCTTAACACACGCTTATCTGAAAGTAAAAATATTCTTCTAATGGCATGAAAATACTATGTATAATAAAATTATTAAGTATTAATGTTCCACAACTTTGAAAAAATCATATGATTGGTTTAGTCATATTCAAAAGAACCATGTAATACAAGAATGGTTAGCAGAATAGATGTAATAAAATAATGCAGGTATAAAGTATGTACAAAAATGCACATTTATTTGGAATGAGTCTTTATTTGTGTCTTGGATTTGTTTCCTGCATCGTTATTGGTTTCTTTGAGTTAATTTTATATCTGGCCACTTTGTTGAAGTTGTGTATCAGTTGGATAAGTTCTCTGGTAGAATTTTTGGGGTCACTTACATATACTATCATATCATCTGCAAATAGTAATCCTGCGTTTTGCAGACAAATGGATGGAACTAGAAAATACCATTCTAAGTGAGGTAACACAGACCCAAAAAGAAACGTATGGTATCCACTCACTAATAAGTGGATATTAGCTTTTTAAAAAGGTAAGGAATAGTCAAGATTCATTGCACAGAACTCTAAAAAGGTCAACAAGTGGAAGGATTTGAGTGAGGATGATTCAGTCCTACTTAGGAGGTAGAAGAAAGCAATCACAAAGGGAGCCAGGAGGACCTGGGAGGGAAAGGACAGTTGGGGAGAAGAGAGAAAAATGATCTGGTATTGGATGTGAGGAAAGGACTGAAGCCCTGATGGCCAGCAGAAACAATGGGAACAGGCAACCTCAGGAGGTAGAAGATTTTTGAGACCCTCCAGAATGTGCTAGAGACCTGGGAGGTGAGAGACACTGAAGACTCAAAGGGAAGGATATTAAATAAAATGCCCTACAGTGAGAGAGGGAACTTGTAGAGCCTACTTTAGCAGAAAACCATGACATCAAGTGAGGAATGAGGTTGCCACCCTACAGTCAAAACTCTAACCCATATTTGTTCCTGTCGGAAAGAACTGCAGGGATAAAACTGGAGAAGAGCCTAAAGAAAAATATTTTCAGCAACAGGCACAAATTGAGATCCAACTCAATGGAGGCAACAAGACTTGACACTATTACTGAGGCTATGCAACACTCACAAAAAGGGACCTCTCATGACTGCTCTCCAAAAGACCCAACAAGCAGTTGAAAAAGTCAGATGCAGATATTTGTACCCAACCAATAGACAGCAGCTCCTGGCCCCTGTAGTTGAATTATGGAAAGGCTGGAAGAAGCTGAGGAGGAGGGCAACCCTGTAGGACGACCGGCAGTCTCAATTAACTTCGACGCCAGAGATACCTCAGACACTGGATCACCAACCAGGCAGCATACAGCAGCTGATATGAGGCCCCCAACATATATACAGCAGAGGACTGCTGGGTCTGGGTTCAGTCAGAGAAGATGCACCTAACTCTCAAGAGACAAGAGACCCCAGGGAGTTTAGAAGTATGGTGCAGTAGGTGGGGTAGGGACATCCTCATGGAGACAGGGTGGGTGAGGAAGAGGTATGGAATGTGGAAGAGTTGGAAGGTGGAGCGAAAGCAGAAAAAAATATGGAATGTAAAAAAAATGAAAAATAAATTAAAAATAATAACTGCATTAATGTATGTACATTTATATGTGTTTATTTATATATTTGCTTAAAATTTGTGCATATGTGCTTGCATATGGCTTGGTGGAAAGTATTTTAACTCCTGAACCATATCACCAATCTTTGAAGGCTTCTTATAATTGAAAGTATAGGTGTCAGAATTCATAATATGAGAAAGTCTATTCAATAAAAGGGAAAATAAATCATAAACACTAATTTTAACATTAGATTTCTTATAGAATTTAAAATTTTATATTTATTTATTTAAACTTGTAACTAGTTTGAGACAAGTACTTACTATGAAGCTCAGACTAGCCTTGAGTTTGATTCTGTTGTCTTGGTTTGCACATACGACCCTCACACACACACACATAATACCCTTTCCCTGTGAGTGCTGTCCTTTCAGAATTGTGTTACTAGACCCACTGAATATTTAAATATTGAATTTTATGTAATCTATACTATTTTCATTATTCAAAATATTACAGGTAACATAAACTGAGTTGTTAAACATAATAATAAAGTGAACTTTTATCCAACCAAAATTAATGTGAAAATACTGTCAATGCATTGTCCAGCAATTACTCTACCAGCACACCACTTGATGATTAAAACTGTCAAGAAGCACTTCTTTGACCTTTCTTCTAGTTTTTTTCTCTTCAAAAGACTTAAAATAAATGTAAAAATATCCTATAGCTATTTATTTTTTCTTCAAATCAATTTTAGCATACCTGCTGCATAATACCCTACATAAATATGCATGATTTAAATTTCACTTGTAACATCCATGATACAACTATATCCTTGCTACATATCTGTAATCAGTTCACTTAATTTTAAGATACAGATTGCACAAGTAGCTACATATTCAAGTAAGCTTAAATTTGAATTTTACAGATAGACAGCATAGAAGTGAAAGAGACGATAGGAATAATTGCACTTAGTTTTTTCGGAGAGGCAAACAGATTATGAAAGAGGACTAGTGAAGAGGCTCTAGAGTAACCAGGAGGCAACTTGCAGGTTAAAAATTCCTTAAAACTGCCAAAGCATGATAAACATAACTTGGTTATAATGTTCATATACAATAATTTTAGACCTTCATTTTGCTCGGAGGAGAGAGTGTTAAAGACAGAATTTCTTTAGCCCTGACTGGACTAGAACTTATTCTGTAGGCCAGGCTGGCCTTGGATTCAGAGATCTTCCTCCTTTGGCTTCTTATGGAATGGAATTAAAGGGATGCAGCATCCTTTAATTCTAGTCCAAGTGGATTAAAACCTCAACATAGAATCAGATACACTAAACCTCATAGAAGAGAAAGTGAGACATGGCTTTGAGCTCAATGACACAAGAGACAACTTTCTGAACAAAACACCAATCTCACAGGCACTGAGATCAACACTTAATAATTGTGAGCTTAATGAAACCGAAACTCATCTATAAGGAAAAGAACATTATCAAAGATCAAAATGGCCCCATACAGAATGGAAAAGACCTTCCCCAACCCCACATGTGACAGAAGGCTGATATCTAAAATATATAAAGAACTCAAGAAATTGGACATCAGCAAACCAAAAGACCCAATTAAATAATGGGGTAGTGATCTAAACAAAAAATTCTCAACAAAGGAATCTCAAATGGCTGAGAAATGCTAAAAGAAATGTTCAACATTCTTAGCCGCCAAGGAAATAGAAATCAAAATGACTCCGAGATTCGACTTTAAACTTGCCTTAATGGTTACGATCAAAATCACAAGTGACACCTCGTGCTGGCAAGGATTTGGAGCAAGGGAAACACTTCTTCCTTTCTGATGGGAGTGTAGATCTATAAGTCAACTTTGAAAATTAATATGGTTGCTTCTCAGAAAATTCGGAATTGATTCACCTCAAGACATAGCTATGCCACTGCTGGGCATATACCCAGGATGCTACAACATAACACAAGGACACTTGTTCAACTATGTTTGTATCAGCTTTATTTGTAATAACCAGAACTGGAAACAACCTAGAAGTCTCTCAACTCAAGAATGGATAAAGAATATGTGGTACATTTACATAATCAAGTATTCCTCAGCTGCTAAAAATAAAAACATTATATAATTTGAAGGCCAATGGATAGAACCAAAAAAGATCATCCTGAGTGAGAGAGGGAATCCAGACCTAGAAAGGCAAACATAATATGTACTCACTTGTAAGTGGATATTTTCTGTGAAGTAAAGTATAACCATTCTACAATTCACAAACCCAGAGAGTCTGAGTACCAAGGATGGGCTACAGGGAGACACATGAATGTCACTGTGAAGGGGAAATAGAATAGTTATTAAGCGTGGATGGGGAAGAAGTCTAGATGTGAGGTGGGATGTGAGAACAAAAAGCATCATCATGGGGAGAGCAAAAGGAGAGATTACTGAGGGAGAGAACTGGAATCTGGATTGGGACATCTCTTGTACAAACTAAAAACCTACTCCTATTGCAATGGAAAGACCCAGGAATCTATGAGGGCAACTCTAGCTAAGACTCCTAGCAATAGAGCATACTGAGTCTGAACTGACAATCTCCTGCAATCATGCAAGACTTCCAGTGGAGGAATTGGGAAACAAACCCAGCTGTAAAACCATTGGCCCACAATTTGTCCTACCTATGACATGGTGTTCTTGGAGAAAGATGGTGCAGAAATTGTGTCAATCAATTACTGTTCCAGCTTGAGACCCATAACATTGCCTAAAGGACCAGGAGCTAGAGGCTGGACAGACCAGAGATATAGGGTAGAAGCAAACTTGAGGAGAATAATGATGATGATGATGATGATGATGATGATGATGATGATGATAATAATAATAGTTTCTGCATCCATTTAAAATAAAATACTGTCTTTGTTGTACCTTATTTCAAGCTGACACTATCGGTAATACATGCTAGTGAAACTTTTGAAATCTTTGTATTTTATAGGTGTGTACTAGAATTCTTTGCCTTTTCTTAAGAGTCCATTCTTCTGGTTATGACAAAATACTTTTGACAAAATATGTCCTATCCCCTGAGAGACATAGCTGCTTTAGGTAATAATCATTCCTTAAACTATAAATGCTTTATCAAAGCTGTGATGAAAAAAATTAATGAACTGATAATTGCATGAGCTACTAAAGGGTAATTATATAAGAGAAAATAAATTCTAAGTTTCTATTAGCTGGTAAAAAAGAGAAAGAATAAAGTTAACGAATGAGTGATTTATTAATCTAGATCAAGTAAGATAAAAGGTTAGAAGACAAAAAATAATGAAGAAAACAAAGAAAGCACAATAGTTGCCCATGCAATGAAGTTAGGATTATCTTTTACAAACACTGTAGGACTGTAATAGAATTATTTTGATAAAAATTAAAGATCATTATTTCCATATTAAAAACAGTTAAAATGAAATCAATATAGATGTCCAGATGTGATAAATGGATAATAAAATCTGGTGTTTATACACAGTGACATATTATTCAAGATAAATAAAAACAAAATAATAAAATTCATAGGTAAATTCGTGAAAATGCAAAAAAAATTATAGAGTGATGTCGCTTAAACCAAGAAAGATAAAGGCTGAATTTTCTCACTCTGTATCCAGCATGCCTATTGGTTGGGTTTGAAGCCAGCTCCACAAAAAGGAATTCAAACGTAGTATTTTAAATATGACCATAAAATATGACTACAGAAACCAAAGGCCTTGGGGAAAATCTATTAGTGTTGTTTTGCTAAATGGTCATATTATCAAACTACTTTCTAAATATTTATGTTCATTGATTTTTGCTGCTCTTTACCTTAGTAAGTGAAATTTCTTACTGAAGAGAGTATAGTTAATGCAGAGACCCACAGCCATTTAAAATATTAAGCCTAAGGAACAATATCTACTCTGCTATAAATGAAACACTTATATAAAGGATCGAGAAAGACTGCTGATTAGGAGACTAAGATATTATGAAAGATAGAAGCTAGGGGATAAAGCTATGGAATACTGCCCTTTGATCAGGACATGGCTGGTCCTCATGTGCACTCATAGCAACTGTTTATCAGCAAAACATCAAGTCAATTAAAAATTCCAGTCTGGGAGCTTGGCAGTGGCTGCACATGCCTTTAATCTTAGCACTTAGGAAGAAAAGGAAGGCAGATCTCTGTAAAATTGAGGCCAGCCTGGTCTACAGATCAAGTTCCAGGACAGCCATAACTACACAGAGAAACCCTGTCTGGAAAAGTAATCAACTAAAAACAAACAAAACTTCCAGAGTGGAGGAAGAAAGGATACCCTTTACCCTAGAATATGTATTCTAGCTGAGAATACATTATTAATAATAGGTTGCTGAGAGAAGACAAGTCACTGACTTTGTAGACTGCCCATGCCAAAGTCTATGACCCCATACCCATGTCCATGTGGGCAGCCTTATTTAGACTAAAGTGTTGGAACCCAATGGCCTTGAACCATAGCTTCTAAAACCAACAGTCAAATAAATCTTTTTTCCCCTAATTTGTTTTCCACATACAATTTTTGTTCTAGGAAAAAACAAAAATGCAACAATCAAAAGATTACAATAACATGTGGCAAAGATAACATATATGTCCTAGTATTTTACTTCTCTGAAAAGCCACGATGACTGAGGCAACTCTTATAAAGGACAACATTTAATTGGGGCTGGCTGGAGGCATGGCGGCATCCAGGCATATATAGTGAGGGAGGAGCTGAGAGTTCTACATCTTCATCTGAAGGACACAGGAGACATGGTTAGGAGATCCTTTCACCCATCACCACAGTAACACATTTCCTCCAACAAGGGCACACCTAATAGAGACACTTCTTCGGCTAAGCATACTCAAGCCACCACAATATACTTATTATGTACATTAACAATATTCTTATGGTATCATCTACATAAATATAACATTATTACCATTTATTGACATGGATGTTATTGTTATTGTTTTATTATATTATTATTATTATTATTATTACATAGAAATATAAGGGTTAAGTAAAATATCAAATTCTGAAAGTTTTAAAAACTTCTTTTCATATTAAATGTTATTTGGCAATTATATACTATGTAATTCATTTCTATTATTCTCCACATAATGTTTTAATCTTCTCCCACCCTTACTAGACCTTTCTTCCTTACAACACCCCTCCCAAATTTATGACTTTTGGTTTTATTTATTTTTTTTTGTTACAGTGGGTTCACCTTGGGCCATTTGTGGACTCTTAGTTTGGAACAATCCATTTGGGGACTTTGTCTGCCTTCAGAAATCAGTATCATGATTATTGGGTTGATGTTTGTGGACATGTGTCACTGGAATAGGATTTTCTTAGGCTCCTTTAACAAGACTTGGCCTTCCTGTCATGTACCTTATTTACACAATTATTTTAGCCACGAACCATTTGAGTCAGACTCTTCCGTGGTCATCATCAAGACATTCCATGCTCCACTACTCTCCACTTACATTCTTATTTTCATACTCTGCAGCCTCTGACAACTGCCTATAATCTTCTCTCTCACACTCTCGTAATCCCAACTGCCACAAACTATTGATAGGAAAGAGATTTGACGTAAATTACTGTTACTCTTCCAATCCTTTCTGTGTGTTCCTTTCTGGATCCTCTCTGCTTTTCTCTTTACTTTCAGAATGAGGGGATTTCATCATGCAGTTTCCACTTGTTTTTTCCTGTCTCCTATTTTCATTTTCCACCTGATGAACTGGCCATGTCATAAAGTATCAATGGTCACATTTCTGCATGTGTATTGGATTCCACGATGCCGTCTCTCTTTATGAATATAATGGTAGAATTCTGTTATCACAGTATGTCTGTAACATTGGATTTCTTTCCCCAACTTCTTGCTTATTCTCATCAGCATTCAAATAGCATATTCCTCATCTTAAAGGTTGCTGCATGAATCACGCCAGCAGCAACTGATGGAGGAATTATATTCCTTTTGCTGCCCTTACCATTTCTGTCCGAGTGCACCGGCTTCTTGCTCATATTGGTCTCCTGTAATTCTGAAAGCCCACATCCATCAAGGCTGTACAGGAACATAGGCATTACAGTTATACTTTGCCTATGACATCAAAGGTAACAGTTAACTTGATACTCACGATAATCTCTCTGGCTCAGCTCAGGACTACTGACTGCCTGCTGCCATTTCTGCTGAGACATGACTGGTGGTCTCCCCTCCCCCCTTTGGCTTGCTAAGGAACTACATTTCTTACAGTTCCTAATTCTTCCCCAGAAAACAACTTTAATTGTTAGTATAAAAAAAAAAACTGACTTAAGAACTGAAAGAAGAAAATCAGTTCATTTCCTCCTCCTTGACATTTTTATTTTGTTTTACTGAACTATGAAAATAGGAATAGGAGAAAATGCAGATAGGCGAGGCAAACTGAAAATTCTACTTAGGGATCTGAGTTATGGCATTTTTCTTTAAAGGCCCAGAAACATGAGCTTTCCAATTGCAGTTTTTTGAAAGTTGGATGATGTGTGTGCCATCTATGAGGGATGGAGAAATAGCTTTGAGTAAATCTTCCCAAGAAGCACCAGTTTTATACCTCAGTTCTCACAGTGCTTAGCCGGGTAGTTTATTTTTTTATGGCAGTGTGCTTACTGTGCACCAGCCTAAAATACACACACTTATCTATCATCCTAGAATTATTCTGTACACCAAAGTCGCTTAAATACAATGCTTAATTTTGAAATCATTTCTGCATTTTCTCTCAGATGCCTACAACACCTGACCCTGTAAGTACTTTTATTAAATGGTTTTCGTTAAAATTTATAATATAAACTGGATCATAATAAATAGCTGGGTGAAGCATATTTATTTGTAATATTGAAGCTTTTCACAGTTAATATCTTTGCCTTTTAATTTTATTTTACAGCTGCATGTACATGACCAAATACACACACACACACACACACACACACACACACACACACACACACACACACACACACACTGACAAAAGATTTTACGCAGTACTCATGCCAGACCTGTGCTAGTTTCTGTCAGACAGATTTAGATTCTCATATGAGAGGTCACAATGCAATTTACAAGCAATTAAAAGGTAACGAAAGTGCCGAACTGAAACCATTCCCTCGAAGGCTTTTGTTTGTGCATGGTGGGAGTAGATAGACTGTGTTTCTCTTTTGTCTCTGGTAGTAATTTCTTCAGGCAAAACGGCAGTGCCAATGACTGCCTAAAACAGCTCAAAGACAATCTATGTTCTTTTCTGCAATGTTTACACAGAGAGTTATGTATATGTCACTGGAGCAACTGCATGAATCATCCTCCAATTAGTTGACTCAGCATGGGCTTTTTTAAGAGCCAACGTTGCCTTTGTGAGCTTTCCAAGGCACACAAACAACAATACATGTTTTGTAGTTTTGAATAATGACAGTGGTTAGCAGTCTGTGCATTAGTACACCAGTCCATCCTAGGAGGTCGACTGCCAGTCCTTTGTACATTGATCCCGTCTGGCATTATGAATGATGGATATTCTAAGGCCAATGCAAAATATGCATTTTACGTACTTAATGGAGACAGTCACAATGAACATAATAAATGTGATTCTAGACATGGGAACAGTAAGTTAAGTTACTCATATGATATGGGTTTTTTAATATATTAATATTCATAGTATTTGAGTCAATAGACAACTGTATTATTACTCATTTTCTGATTTATCTCATTTTCATGTGGACACGTACTAACTTCTCAGTGCAGTCTGGGGCCTATTGATCATTCTATAATAAAAAATATTTTAAATAACAATTATAGTTCACATTTGAGAACCGTCAACTTTGTGTGGGAGATTCCATAATTTTCCTTATAATTATATTATTTCCCAATAGCTAGAAGGTTAGTTTTGAATAAAATTCCAGCAGAAAAGTCTAGATTCTTTTGGATCATTTTAGGCTGACATTGGTCAATTTTTTTTAAAAATTACCATAGGAAAATAAGACAAAAGTAGCCTTTTAAAGGAATTCACCAAAACTCTGTTTGTTCTTCAGGTCTGTTGGTAGCAAGAGGACACCTTTGAGTAATCTGTCTACTTGCATTCCTTTTCCAGACTGCAGATTAGTTAGAATTCTTAAAGTCATATTTATTCCACAGAAAGTTGAGTTACGAATTTCTTATAAGCCCAGGGGTTGTTATGGTCACAGATGGCAAAAAGATGTTGAAAAATGTGTTGTCATATTGTCTGGATACACACACACACACACACGTGTGTAAGTGTTACACATAATCATTTACAATTTTAATAATGTTATTTAAATATCCCATCAAATAATGTAATTCTACTTTCTACTGCTGTGAAAAATACCCAATCCAACAAAAATAAAAAGGGATGAGGCTTATTTAGGGCTTAAAGTTTAGATTGGACTCAAGGGTGACTTGGTTCTAAGACTTTGTGACCAGTGATATGAGAGAACGTTCTGGAAGGAAGTACATGTTAGTGTGCAGCTGTTCCCTTTCTCATGCCTGGAAAACAAAACAACTGTCGGGAGACGACTCCCCACAGCGTACTTTCAGGAGCTCAGGTATAATCTCACCCCCTGAAGCACACTCTCAGAATTTATCTCCAATGACCTAACTTCATTTTCAAAAGCCCCACCTCCTAAAACTTCTACTCTCTCCCAATATTGCCACAGGGTACTGCTCGGTCTATAAAAATTTAAATCCAGCAACGGGGCTGCTTTGGCAAGGAATCACATCTAAAGAGCTTCTAGGTCTGTGTGATCTGAGAGGAATGACACACCTTTAACTCTGGGTAAAATACAGATGCACTCTGCCCCCTCACCTTGGTCCCCCCTCACAACTTCCTCATCCCAATACTCCTCTCCCCGTTGCCTCCAAGTGGATGCCCCCCCCTTCTAAACCTTCCCTTCCCTGCAGTCTCAAATCTCTAGAATTGAGTACGTCTTCTCCCACTGAGGCCAGGCAGGTAGACTTCTGCTACATATGTACCAGGGGACTCATACCAGCCACTGTACGCTCCTGGTTGGTGGCTCAGTCTCTGGGAGCTCCCTGGGGTCTGGATTAGTTTAGACTGCTGGTCTTCCTACCGGTTCACTCTACCTTTCAGCTGTTTCTGATTCACTCTGTCAAATCTTTTTCTTTTTTTTTTTTTTCTTTCGTTGGATATTTTTTAAATTACATTTCAATCGTAATTCCCTTACCCGGTTCACCCTCCTATCCCATCTCCCCTCCCCCTGATTCTATGAGGGTGCTCAAGCAGCCACCCACCCACTCACCCACTCCCTCCCACCTCCCCACCCTGGCATTCCCCTACACTGTGGCATTGAGTTTTCAAAAGACCAAGGGCCTCTTCTCCCACTGATGCCCAACAAGGCCACTCTCTGCTATATAAGCTGTTGGAGCCATGGGTTGCTGTATGTATACTCTTTGGTTGGTAGTTTAGTCCCTGGGAGATCTGGTGGGACTGATTGTTCTTCCTATGGTGTTGCAAAACCCTTCACCTTCTTCAGTCCTTTCTCTAACTCCTCCAGTGCTCAGTCCAATGGTTGGCTGAGAGCATCACCCTCTATCTTTGTTAGGCTCTGGCAGAGTCTCTCAGGAGACAGCTATATAAGGTTCCTGTCAGCATGCACTTCTTGGCATCAGCAATAGTGTCTGGGTTTGGTGACTGTATATGGGGTGGATCCCCAGGTGGAACAGTCTCTGGATGGCCTTTCCTTCAGTCTCTGCTCCACACTTTGTCTCCATATTTCGTTCCTTGAGTATTTTGTTCCTCCTTCTAGAAAGAACTGAAGCATCCACACTTTGGCTTCCTCGTCGTCCTCATCCTTGTCCTCGTCCTCCTCAGAGCAACTTTTGGTATAGGCCCAGGATCAATAAAGCTGGGTCTTCAGGTAAAACTATTTCCAATTGTCTGAGAAATTTCCAGATTGATTTCCAGAGTGGTTGTACTAGTTTGCAATCTGACCAACAATGGAAGAGTGTTCTGTTTTCTCCATATCCTCGCCATCATATGCTGTCCTGTCAGTTTTAGATCTTAGCCATTCTGATTGGTGTAAGGTAGAATGTCAAGGTCATTTGCAGTTGCATCATTTCCCTGATGACTAAAAATGCCCTCTTTTCAAAAAAAAAAAAAGAAAAAAAGAAAGAAAGAAAAAAGAAAAAGAAACAGTTGTCAATATTCATAGAGAAAAAGATATCATTTTCTTTGAAACTGTTAACTAGTCTTTAATTAAATATGTGGTAACAGACACTGCAATTTGTAATTAATTTTAGCAACAGGAATCAGGTCCCAAAATTTTATTACACTTTTGCTAAAATTATAAGGTGCAAAAAATATACAAATGTAAAATATATTTTACTGTCTGTCTCTCTTGAGTATTTTGCAAATACTTTGTGCATTTATTGAACTGCATAGGGGGAGAAGAGAAAGGAGGGATGGGATTGTTTCACATTGATCAATTTATCTTATCAAAACTGAAATTCTGGTTATCCAACACACAAAACACCAGCAACAAAAACCTCATCTGCTTGGATTTCTTCTCCTTTGATCTTGATAATAGTTCTATTATTTTGGTAGTAAGAACATTAAAAAAAAAAAAAAACAAGCAAACAAGCAAACAAAAAAACCACCATCATTGTCATCTGTAATCCCTTGATTCACCTCTTATCCTTCACATCATCAAGAGGGAAATCTTTTCTTTCATTTTTTTATTAACTTGAATATTTCTTATATACATTTCGAAAGTGTTATTCCTTTCCGTTTCCGGGCAAACATCCCCTCCCCTCCCCCCTTCCTTATGGGTGTTCCCTCCCCACCTCCCCCCACGCCCCTCCCCCCCAACAGTCTAGTTCACTGGGGTTCAGTCTTAGCAGGACCCAGGGCTTCCCCCTTCCACTGGTGCTCTTACTAGGATATTCATTGCTACCTATGAGGTCAGAGTCCAGGGGTCAGTCCATGGATAGTCTTTAGGTAGTGGCTTAGTCCCTGGAAGCTCTGGTTGCTTGGCATTGTTGTACATATGGGGTCTCGAGCCCCTTCAAGCTCTTCCAGTTCTTTCTCTGATTCCTTCAACGGGGGTCCTATTCTCAGTTCAGTGGTTTGCTGCTGGCATTCGCCTCTGTATTTGCTGTATTCTGGCTGTTTATTTACATTTCGAATGTTATCCCCCCTTCTGCAGTTCCCCTCCAAAAGTCCTTCACCTGCCCCGCCTCTGAAATCTTGTTGGCTCCATTCTGAGAAGGAAATTGAGGTGATGGTTTCCTACCACTGTGAGAATAGAATTCTGCACCGTCACTTTCCCTTGTACAGCAACTGTCTCTCAACATCAACTTTAACAGCACTATTCTGAGTTATGTAGGTTAATCATCCAGTTCACTCGTACAGAACCAACCGGGTATTATTTGGTCTTTAAAGTAATAGTAGTGGCCTCCATAATACCATTGCTTTGCTCTATTCTAACCCCTATTGCTATACCAGAAGCTAGGTACCTCATACTTCACACCATAGGACACTCCTCTGTCCTCCATTCTGACTTGCCACAGTACCCAATCTCTTGCTTTCAAGTCTTGGTTTATGAGTTATATCATCAAATTTTAACTCCTCTGATTATTAAAAATGTACACACAATTTACCAGGTGGAATTCTTCCTTATTGACCCTGCTTATCTTACTGTACAGCCAATCTTTTTTTGCAGTACTTTTACACAACTTCTATTCATTTTCTGTTATTATTTAATTTTACATGTTTGTTATCCATTTTGAATTACCCTAGATGCACAGAACACATGAAACTCAAGAAGGATGACCAAAATGCGAATGCTTCACTCCTTCTTTAAAAGGGGAACAAGAATACCCTTGTCAGGGAATAGGGAGGCAAAGTTTAGAACAGAGACAGAAGGAACACCCATTCAGAGCCTGCCCCACATGTGGCCCATACATATACAGCCACCAAACTAGATAAGATGGATGAAGCAAAGAAGTGCAGGCCTACAGGATCCGGATGTAGATCTCTCCTGAGAGACACAGCCAGAATACAGCAAATACATAGGCGAATGCCATCATTAAACCACTGAACTGAGAATGGGACCCCTGTTGAAGAAATCAGAGAAAGAACTGAAAGAGCTTGAAGGGGCTTCAGACTCCATATGAACAACAATGCCAACCAACCAGAGCTTCCAAGGACTAAGCCACTACCCAAAAACTATACATGGACTGACCCTGGACTCCAACCTCATAGGTAGCAATGAATAGCCTAGTAAGAGCACCAGTGGAAGGGGAAGCCCTTGGTCCAGCCAAGACTGAACCCCCAGTGAACGTGATTGTTGGGGGGAGGGTGTTAATGGGGGAGGATTAATACCCATAGAGAAGGGGAGAGGGAGGGGTTAGGGGGATGTTGGCCTGGAAACTGGGAAGGGGAATAACAATTGAAATGTAAATAAGAAATACCCAAGTTAATAAAGATGGAAAAAAAAAAGATTCATCCACTCTCAAAAAAGAAAGCTTCATAGGGGCAAGCATATTTGTTTTATTTATTTTGCCTAATACATGCCTAATACATAGTTTATTCTTAATACTAATTTAATATAATTTATACTATTTAATGAAATATGTAAACAACCATGTAAATATAAAAATATTACAAAGATTACCAAATTTCATAAAGCTTTTGACTTGTTTGAAGGGGATTTTAAACTAGCATGCTAATAGGACAGCATCTCATTAACTATCACTGCAGGTAATCAATCAAACTCGCTTAATCTGAGCATTAACTACCCTCATAGTTTCCAGCATTTTGTATAGAAGGAAGAAAGATGTTAGCCTTAATCAAATGTTCTAAATTAACTTCAAATGGAAACACACTGTGCTTTTCCTTCTTAAAATTTTGGTAACATAGAATTTTCTTGTGATTTACATTTTTAAACATAATTTATCCAAGGATACATTGATAAAACAGCCATGAGAATTCATTGTTCGTAGTCAGAAAACAGGTGAAATCTCAGATAAAATAAAGTTAGCAGACTCCATAGGATAAAATGTACTCATGTTAAAAAAATTGAAATATGAGAATGATAAAAGACAAAATATTGTAAGCATATGAAAATACTTGTTTTATTCAAAAAGGAAAAAACTTTACATAGTGTTTTAGGACCAAGTTAGTTAAAATGGTCAGGTAGTATTCTCATTTAGCTCTGCAGTATCTAGCCCCACCAGGATATCCTGCACAACAGAGCAGGCTTTGAAGTTCACAAAATTTGATTCGACATTGGCATATCAACCCAACTTCAAAGAGATTTCCACTGCTGAAGAGTTTCCCTGAGTTCAAGAAAGAACGAAGAATACCAACTTCCTGTGAAATCTAACTTCAGAGTCCCTGGTACCTTCAACAAAACAGAGATTCGAAAGTATCCTTATACCCAGAGAGAGTTGTTTCCTTTTTATTTGCTGTTTATTGAAAATCATGATACAATAATATAAAAACTACAAGCTGAAAGGAGAATATCTTGGATAGGAAGTTGTGATGGAGGACATATTTAGGTTTAGAAAAGACACAACATTGACATTAACTTGTCATCTCTGCAGCCTTGTTTATATCTAACTCATTTCTTCCTTCTTCACAGTTCTCAAACACTACATTCATTTTTAAGATCATGTGTTTCAAAATTTGGTTTTGTTTAACAATGGTTTTTGCCACATTTTCCCATTAGTTTCACACAAGACTCAGGGCTGAAAATTACTCTCATAGGTTTTCATGCATGTGCCTTTCCTTTTTAACTATCTTTCTTCCTGTGGTCCAGCATTCTCACCTATCTCTACTCTTATCCCTCACTCAAGTCTAGTGCAGTTGCTTTTAAACTGATAGCCATGGAACTGCTGTTTTTAATGTTATGTCTTTTTGATTCTCCATCTCTTTGCAGTGTTTCTTTATAGGACAGTATGTCATATTATGTTAATATTCATCTTTAGACATACATGATTACAATTCATGTGTGGTTATCAAATCAATCACTGTCACTGAGTTAAAAAATGAGAACACTTGTTTTGAGTCAAGTTGCTACACTGGATTATTACAAAATCCTATGAGATATATCATGAGTTCAGGGTGACCGCAAAGTGATATGACAGAACGTACCAGTTACATAAAGCCTGATGATTGAAGGATTTAATACTCTTCAGCTCATCACAACTATATACTTTCTGAGTTTCAGAATCACTTTATATGTATAATCTTTAACTCTCCTAGAAGTCATGTTGGTTTTTCAAAGTAAACTTTTAGAAAAGCACTATTTTTGAAGATGTACAATAAACTGATATCCAATAACTAAACTTTTAATAATATTGCTGTGTTTGCACCTTGTTTTGTAGCTGTGGCAGTACCCCAATCACTAAAAGCATTCTTGATTCCTCCATTTTGCTCATCAAAACACTAATATTTAGTAATATAAATAACTGCCTCATATATACTCAGATTCATATCCAAGTGCAAGCTTTTCAGTTATTAGAAGGCAGAATGAAAAAGCACCCAGAAATCATTGTATCCTGACTTTAAATTTGTAGATAAGGAAACAGGCAAAAATGGTTTTCTGATCAAAGACATACTCTGTAAAGAAATACCCTACAAAGCTCTGCCCTCCACACTTGCTCCTCAGTCTGTGAGGCCACTGTCCGTCTCCAACCATCCCCTCATATGGTCACAGCTTGCATCTCCCTTTAATTGTCAAGTTATACATGAGTACCAGCTGAAGTTCAATTTCTATGAGGAGTGGAATTCCACATCCCATTTTGAACTTAGAAAATTCTGGAAAATGGGAATTTTAACTATACTAGTTTACATGTCCTCTGATCTCTATTGCTTGAACACAATTGTATTGAATTTGTCCACCATTCACTGTTGTTAGTGAAGTTTAATCATTTCTGTCAAAGGGCTGCAGATACCCCTCAGAAGCTAAGAGTGAATACAGCTATTGCGAAGGCTTCAGTTTGGTTTCCAACACCAAAGTAGGGCAACTCAACCTAAGGTCAGGTGCAACGTAAGGTATCTGATGTCCCTTTGTGTCCTCTATAGGATCTGTATTGTCCCGTATATGTCTCTGTCTCTCTGTCTCTGTCTCTTTGTCTTTCTGTCTTTTCCTCTGTCTCTATCTCTATGTCTCTTTATCTGTCTCTCTCTTTATGTGACTCTATATCTCTCTCTGTTTCTTTGTCTCTGTCTTTCTTTATATACCCACCCAACACACACACACACACACACACACACACACACACACAATTAAGAACAAATAAGCCTTAAATTTTTTCAGACAAATGTTTGTAGATTCTTCTAAGCTAACTCTTCCTCATACCACAGATATTCAGGAGATTCTGTTATTTCTGGTGCTGTCTTCAGACTTTCATGGGAAAAAGAAAATGAAACTTCCTATGAGTTACGGCATTGTGGCTTCCATGGTTGCTACTGAGACCATTTCTGATGTTCTTCACTTTACTAAGAAGGTATATTTGGTAGTTGTCATGACTTCTTCACTTGCAGTGAAACATGAAGAGGAAAGAACTTAAAGAAGGACATTTCTCTAGGTCATGGCTTACAGTCCATCATTCAGGGAAATCAGAGAAAGAATGACACAGAAACCATGGAGAAGCAGTGTTTTTTGGCCCACTCATAAACTCCTAGGAATTTAGTTACTTTTCCTATTTAGTCCAGGGTGAAGTTTCCAGAGAACGGTGCTTCCCACAGTAGACTTGGCTTTCCAACCTCAATGAGCAATGCATGTGCTCCTTAAAAGTCATACCCACAACCAATCCAATAAGATAATAAATCAACTGAAGCACTCCCCACCAAGATATTCTGAACTGTGTAAAAATGAGTTAATGCTAAATGGAACAATAGCATAAGCATCCTGAACCTGTTCAAAACAATTTAGAGCATAGAAGATTTAAACATTTAGATCATTTTAGGTCATCAAATTTTATCAGAGTTAAAAATGAATTTTTTGAAGGATTGTCAAGGGAAAGCTAAAAAAATTGAAAATGGCATGAGAAAACAGTATGTTTGCTTCAAATTTCCTATATAATACACACAGATTATAGATGATAGATGGGTAGATAGATGCATATATACATACATTAACAGATAGACAGATGATATATAAGTACATAATATACACATACATAGTTTAAATTTCATTGTGTCACATGGAGAGGTATACACACACACACACACACACACACACATATATATATATATATATGGACGATCTAACAAAATCCTCATTACTTCACATAGGAAACTTCCCTTGGAGTTCTTGATTAAGGAGTGCAAGAGATTCTCAAACATGTACGCTTTTGGCACTGCCCTTCGTTAACTCTCAAAATGTGAACGTAATACATTACACACTTTGGACACAGGTCTTGAAGCATTCAATATGTAACTTATATAGTTGCTAGACTTTGGATTCCTTTCGGAGGAAGAATATTACAGTATTGGAAGGTATTATGCAAATTTCAAAGGGAAAAAGCAATCACTAGTCCTACACAGCAGTAAAGCCCACCAATAACAACAATTACTGACCTAGGAATATATCCAAAACGGTGCAACTTTTATCTTGAGGGTAACCAACAGCTGTTGGCCAGCTGTTAAGTCCATTGCCAAGAGGGTATTTCTGCTTACTACTGTAAATGGAGCTAACACTCATGGCTAGAGAGTTCACAGCCATAGAAGAGAGCTTACTATTACCATTTTTTAAAACCAAAATTATGTGCAATTGTTTTCTAAATGATTATCCTCCTTCCACAGATATGTGTGGAAAAAATATTCCCCCAACATATGGAAACCATTACAGAGACCTAAAAAAAATAAATAAAAATAAAGTAAATTTCAAAGAGACAAAACAGCCCAGCTCAGGATGGCTTAAGTTTCACTGAGACACATGAATGCATAAATTGAATGTTTCAGTGTGGTATGTTGGTACAATAGCTTATGTTCCTTCAAAAATAGAATTAAAATGCAAAGTAACTCATGTATAATGCTTTTGTTTCAACAAATAAGGACAAAAGACATAAAGAAAACTATAAAAAGAAAAGCAAACATTCATTGAAATAATTTAGTTATGCTTTTAGTAAAACAGAAGCACACTAGAGCAAATTAAGATGCTTAATTCAGAAATTTGGGGCTATAAAACTTTTATATAGAAATGTTTTAGTAGAAACAATTCACCATTAAGCAGATTTCTTTTCCTACTGGGAATGCATCTTAAATAAAATTTGTTTCCCTCCTTCCTTCCTTCATTCACTCCAGTTGTGACATTCAAAGGAATATGAATGAAAATAATATGATTCAACACATAAATATCCAGACCTCATTGGACTATATGACTCAGCAAAATACCACGATGCCTTCCTTTTATGATCCCTATAAGCTCCTCCCATTTCTGCTTTTGTACAAATAAACATAGCCAGGTCAAACACAAACAAACTTTAAATGAGGAAACCAAGATTGCTAAATTATTACCTATTGATCAATACCTCAGCCATGAAGCATGTCCTTTAAACATAAACATAAATTTAACCCTTTCTTGCCAGATGGGAGTTAGATGTATATGACTTGTTAAATCACCAAATGTTAGTTCATTGATTATAGAGACTATTATTCTTAAAATATTAAAATCTAGACCAGTTTATAAAATGAGCAAACAGAAATTTAAATTACAAACAGAAATTTCAAACTTTGACTTTGTTCTCTTGGCTTTAAAATTGCCAAGAGTTACTATCTTTTCCTTTATTTTTAACTTAACACCATTAACCAGTTTTATTTAAAATACTATTTGTTTTATTTTTGCTTATTTAGTGTAGTTTATGTATGAGCCCTTGGCTACATGTACACCTACATGTCAGAAAAGAGCATTACATCCCTTGAAAGATGGTTATGACCCACCATGTGTGTTCAAATTGAACTCAGGACCTGCAGAGGAGCACCCAGTGCTCTTAACCATTGAGCCATTTCTTCAACCCTAACCACTTTTTATCTACAATTATTCATGTTAAGTTTTTATTACTCAGCCCATCAGTTTGTTCTCTTTCTGTGTGACAGTCCTGCTATGGATGTGCATTAGTGATTAGGCAAAGATGGAAAGCAAATTATAACTCACCTGTGGGTCTCTCCTGAAAATAATTGAGGAAGAGAGAGTACACATTTCTTTTCAATCCATGTCATGGATGAGATCATCTGCATAGGGATTATACTAGAATGTTGTTAAAATTCTAAATTTTAAATTAGGGTTTTTTTAAATTTTTTATTAGATATATTTCTTTACTTACATTTCAAATGTTATTCCCCTTCCCAGATTCCTGTCCATAAGCCCCCATTCCCTCCCCTCCCCTTCCCCAATACGGATATTCCCCTTATACATCCTCCTTACTGCCCCCCCCAATATTCCCCTGCACTGGGGGTCCAACCTTGGCAGGACCAAGCTCTTCCCATCCCCTGTTGCCCCAACAAGGCTATTCTCTGCTACATATGCAGTTGGAGCCCTGGGTCAGTCCATGTATACACTTTCCGTAGTGGTTTAGTCCCTGGAAGCTCTGGTTGGTTGTCATTGTTGTTTTTATGGGGTTGCAAGCTCCTTCACCTTTTTCAGTACTTCCTCTAATTCCCCCCAAGAAGGTCCTGTTCTCAGTTCGGTGGTTTGCTGCTAGCACTGACCTCTGTATTGGGCATGCTCTGGATGTGTCTCTCAGGAGAGTTCTATATCCATTCCCTTTCAGCATGCACTTTTTAGCTTCATTAATCTTATCTAAATTTGGTGGCTGTATATATATGGGCCACATGTGGGATAGGCTCTGAATGGCCATTCCTTGAGTCGCTGCTCCAAACTTTGTTTCCATATCCCCTCCTATGGATATTTTTCCCCTTTTAAGAAGGAATGGGAACATCCACATTTTGTTCATCCTTCTTCTTGAACTTCCTGTGGTTTGTGGATTGCATCTTGGGTAATTTGAGCTTTTTGGCTAGTATCCACTTATCAATGAGTGCATACCAAATGTGTTTTTCTGTGATAGGTACCTCACTCAGGATATTTTCTAGTTCATTTCATTTGCCTATGAATTTCATGAAATCATTGTTTTTAATTGCTGAGTAGACTCCACTGTGTAGATGTACCCTATTTTCTGTTTCCATTCCTCTGTTCAAGTGCATCTGAGTTTTTTCCAGCTTCTGTCTATTATAAATAAGGGTGCTATGAACATAGTGGAGCATGTGTATTTGTTGTACGTTGGAGCATCTTTTGGGTATATCCTCAAGAGAAGTGTAGCTGAGTCCTCAAATAGTGCAATGTCCAACTTTCTGAGGAACCTCCAGACTGATTTATAGAATGCTTGTACCAGTCTGCAATCCCACCAACCCACCAACAATGGAGGCTTGTCCCTCTTTCTCCACATCCTCTCCAGCATCTGCTGTCACCTGAGTTTTTTTTATCTTAGCCATTCTGACTGGTGTGAGGTGGAATAAATTAGGTTTTAAGTTCGGATGTCTGTGTGCACTGTAGTACAGTCAGTTTATAGTTAAATTGAACATAATAAGGTGTTAAAAACTATAGTTTATAAAATGGAAACATTGTGCCTTTTTATCTCATTTTGTTCCTCATAGCAATTGTTTAACCTTTTAAAACAGAAACTGGAAGTGATGATACATGCTGGTGGTAAGACCTATATGGGGGAGACTGAGAATGAAGGATTGTGAGTTCTAGGCCAGGGTCAACTCACAGTAAATTTTTGAAAAGTAAAAATAAAATAAAATAGTCCAAGAAATTTTCTGTTTGTTTGTTGGGGGACAGGGCTGTTTTGCATAGCCTTGGTGTCCTGGAAATCCCTCTGTAAACCAGTGTGGCCTCCAATTCAGATTGTCTCTCTACCTCTGCCTCAGCCTCTGCCTCTGCCTCCGCCTCTCTGCCTCTCCTCTGCCTCTCTGCCTCTCTGCCTCTCTCTGCCCCCTCTGCCTCTCTCTGCCCTCTGCCTCTCTGCCTCCTCTGCTGCTTTGCTTCTGCCCCTGCTGCCCCGCCTCTGCCTCTGCCTCTGCCTCTGCCTCTGCCTCTGCCTCTGCCTCTGCCTCTGCCTCTGCCTCTGCCTCCTCCTCTGCCTCTGCCTCTGCCTCAAGTGCTGGTATTAAAGTTGTATGCCACCACCACCCACATTCCAAGCTATTGTAAAGGATGTCTCAATTTCTCATTTTATATTGCTAAAATATAATTGATACCTTTTTCAGAATATTATTTTCTTAGAAGGAAAATCAGTTATATCTGTCCTTATCTCTTGTGTTTAATCCTTGAGTTTCTTAATTCCATTTACACAGTCACTCAAGATTGAGTGTTTGCTGTATTTTCAAATAGGTTCATGCACCCTACATCAGAAGATATACCTTCTAGACTCTTTCATCTCAATATGTTTTTTCTCCCTTGAAAATATTTTCCTTCCACACTTACAGTGACAGTGACCTCCATTGTTCTCAGAATGTGGAAAGTGTACAACCCATATTCAGTTTCTCTGTTTTAAATACTTTCATCTTTATGTGAATGTATGTTTTGCCTGCAAGTCCACATGTGCCAGTGCCTTTAAAGTTCCCCAAAATGGTGTTTGATCCTTTAAGACTAGAATTACAGATGCTTATGAGCTGCCATTTGGGTTCTGGGAACTGAATTTGGGATTTCTGGAGAATCAACAAGTGCTCCTAACAGTTCAGCTCTCTACCTTTGAGACTTATTGAGTTTGTCTATTTATTTTCTTAGAGGTGTATTCATGACTAGTTTAGAGTCTCAAACACTTTTCTTTATTGTAGGAAGTGGAAAATATTTCACAATTTAAATCAGAATATGTCTTTGCTATAGTTTCTTGAGGATTTTATTTTATAACTATTTTGTTTTGAAGAACCTTGTTCTCTATGGACATCCCCCACATAGATTCATAAGGGTATTTCTTAAGACTGAAAGCCAGAATGATTGTCTCCTAGAGTTTTTCTTCTGGGTAACCATTTGGTACTATCACACTGAATGAAGCTGATAACCAGAAAGTTAAGACTAAGTATAAAAAGTGCAGAGGATGGAGTCATTCTTTGCAGCACAATAAACTTTTTGGTGTAGTTTCTGTTCCTACTAAAGAAATATGTCAGTTGATAGCTTAACGTCAAGCAAGCTGTCTGCTGACCCTCCTGTTGCCACAATAAAAATTAATTGAAGTTTAAGTCTTATAAATGTGTTTTCCTTTCTCTTTTTCTTTTTTGCATTATTGCATTTGATTTTTATTTCTGTGTAATTAGACTGCAAATAAGCTTTTATAAATGAGTCTAACATTTATATTTTTAATTTTATTCTTTGGATATTTTATATATTTACATTTCAAATGTTATCCCCTTTCCCCCCTCTCCCATACAATCTGCTTCTATTATGATGTTCCCACTCACACCCATCCACTTACGAATCAATTCCCTAGAATTCCCTTACATTGGGGAAATGGGCCTTCACAGGACCAAGGGCTCTTCCTCCTATTGATACTGAACAGTGCCATCCTCAACTACATATGTGGCTGGCGTCATGAGGCCCTACGTGTGTACTCATTGGTTGGTGGTTTAGTCTCTGCAAGTTCTGGTGTGGTCTGTTTAGTTGATATTGTTGTTATTTCTATGGTGTTACAAACCCCTTCAGCTCATTTAGTGTTTGTTCTAACTACTTCATTGGCTTCTCCTTGTTCAGTCCAATGGTTAGCTGCAAGCATCCTCATCTGTACCAGTAAGGCTCAGGGAGAGCCTCTCAGGGGAACCCATATCTGGGTCCTGTCACCAAGCACTTCTTGGTATCAGCAATAGTGACTGAGTTTTGTGGCTGCATATGCAAAGGTTCCCCAGGTGGGGCAGTCTCTGGATGACCTTTCTGTCAGTCTTTGCTCCATTCTTTGTTCCTGTATTTCCTCCAGTGAGTATTTTGTTCTCCCTTCTAAGGAGGAATGAAGAATACACACTTTGTTCTTCGTTCTTCTTGAGCTTCATATGGTCTGTAAATTTTCTCTCAAGTATTGGAAGCATTTGAAAAAATATACCCTTTCAGTAAGTACATACCATGTGTGTTCTTTTGTGACTGGGTTACCTCACTCAGGATGTCATTTTCTGGTTCAATAAATTTGCCTAAGAATTTCATGTAGTCATTGTATTTAATAGCTGAGTAGTACTCCAGTATGTAGATGTACTACATTATCTCTCATCCATTCCTCTTTTCAATTTCTTTTTCCACTTGGCTATTTAAATAAGACTGCTGTGCAGCTATTATATGTTGATCAATCCTCAGGTAGTACCTAATTATCCAAAAAGAGTGGTTGTAGCAGCTTGCATGGAGGAGTATTCCATTTTTCTCCTTCCACCTGAGTTTTTGACTTCATTCTGACTGATCTTGTTTTGATTTGCATTCATGACTTGTTGAACATTTCTTTAGGTCTTCTCAGAGATTTAGTATTCCTCAATTGAGAATTCTTTGCTTAGCTCTGTATCCTATTTTTTAAATAAGATTATTTGATTCTCTGGAGTCTAACTACTTGAGTTCTTTGTATATATTAGATATTAGCCCTCTATCTGATGTAGGCCCTCTATCTGAAGTAGGAAAGGTGAAGATGTTTTCCCAATCTGTTGGTTGCGATTTTGTCCTATTGACAGTGTCCTTTGTCTTACAGAGGCTTTGCACTTTTATGAATTTTTTGGTCAATTCTTGACTTTAGAGCATAACCCATTGGAGTTCTGTTGGGAAAATTTTCCCTTTTCTTATGTGCTCTTAGTTTTTCCCCACTTTCTATTTTATTAGTTTCTGTGCCTGGTTTTATGTGGAGGTCTTTGAACCACTTTGACTTGAGCTTTGTACCAGGAGATAAGAATGGGTCAATTTGCATTCTTTTACATGCTGACCTCCAGTTGAACAAGCATCATTTATTGAAAATGCTGTCTTTTTTTCCATGGGATAATTTTAGCTCCTTTGTAAAAGTTCAAGTGACCATAGTTGTGTGGGATCATTTCTGGGTCTTCAAGTCTATTCCATTGATCTACCTGCCTGTCTCTACCAATACAATGCAGTTTTTAATCATGATTGCTCTGTAATATAGCTTGAGGTCAGGGATGGTGACTCCCCCAGAATTTCTTTTATTGTTGAGAATAGTTTTTGCTATCCTATGTTTTTTTGCTTTTCCAAATGAATTTGAAAATTGAGCTTTCTAACTCTATGAAGAATTGAGTTGGAATTTGGATTGGGACTGCATTGAATCTGTAGATTGTTTTGGCAAGATGGCCATCTTTTATTATATTAATCCTGCCAATCCAAAAGCATGGGATATCTTTCCATCTTCTGAGATCTTCTTCATTTTTTTCTTCAGAGACTTGAAGTTCTTGTCATACAGATCTTTCACTTGCTTGGCTAGAGTCACACCGAGGTATTCTATATTATTTCTGGCTATTATAAAGTTGTTGTTGCCCTAATTTCTTTTTCAGACAATTATCCTTTGAGTAGAGGAAGGTTACTGATTTATTTCAGTTAATTTTATACTCGGCCATTTTGCTGAAGTTGTTTATCAGGTTTAGGCGGTCCCTGATGGAATATTTGGGGTCACTTAAGGAGACTCTCACATGATATGAAAATAATGATATTTTGACTTCTTCCTTTCCAATTCGTATCCCTTTAACAGCCTTTTGTTGTCTGATCAGTCTGGCTAGGACTTCAAGTACTTTACTGAATAGGTAGGGAGAAAGTGGGCAGCCTTGTCTAGTCCCTAATTTGAGTGAGATTCCTTAAGTTTCTCTGCATTTATTTTGATGTTGGCTACTGGTTTGCTTAGTTTAGGTATGGGCCTTGAATTCCTAATCTTTCCAAGACTTTTATCATGAAGAATGTTGAATTTTAGCAAATGCTTTCTCCGCATCTAATGAAACGATCATGTGGGATTTTTCCTTGATTTTGTTTATATAGTGGATTTTCTTGATAGATTTTTGTGTATTGAACCTTCCTTGCAACCCTGGGATGAAGTCTATTTGATCATGGTGAATGATCATTTGATGTTTTTGTGGATTCGCTTTGCAAGAATTTTATTGAGTATTCTTGCATGGATATTCATGAGGGAACTTGGTCTGGAGTTCTCTTTCTCTGTAAGGTCTTTGTGTGGTTTAGGTAAGCTGTAATGGCTTCAAGGAAGCCTCTATTTTGTGGAGTAGTTTGAAGAATATTGGTATTAGTTCTTCTTTGAAGGTCTGATAGAATTTGGCACTAAACCCATCTGGTCCTAGGCTCTTTTGTTTGTGAGAATTTTAATGACTGATTCTATTTCTTTATGGGTCATGGGACTGTTTAGATGGTTTACCTGATGCTGATTTAACTTTGTGTCTGGTATCTGTCTAGAAAATTTTCCATATCCTCCATTTTCCAGTTTTGTTGAGTACAGGCTTTTGTAATAGGATCTGATAATTTTTTTTTAAATTTCCTCAGATTCTGTTGTTATAGCTCCCATTTTATTTTTGATTTTGTCAATTTGGATACTATCTCTCTGCCCTCTAGTTAATATGACAATGGGTTTTTCTATCTTGTTGATTTTCTCAAAGAATCAGCTCCTGATTTTATTGATTAGATGTATAATTCTTTTTTTTCCCTAATTCATTGATTTCAGCTCTGAGGTTGATTATTTCCTGACATCTACTCCTCTTGGGTGAATTTGTTTCTTTTTTCCTAGAGCTTTTGGTTGTGCTGTCAAGCTATTAGTGTATCTTTTCATTAAATTCTAATATGTCTTTAATTTTTTTTAATTTCTTCCTGGACCAAGCTGTCATTCAGTAGAGCATTGTTCAGCTTCTATGCATGTGTGCACTTTTTGTTGTTTTTGTTGTTATTGAAGACCAACCTTAGTCTATAGTGATTTGATAGGATGCATGGGATTATTTCCCCTAGTATCTATTGAGGCCTGTTTTATGAACAAGTATATGGTCAGTTTTTGAGAAGGTACCATGAGGTTCTGAGAAGAAGGCATGTTCTTTTGCTATAGTATGAAATATTCTCTACATTTCTGTTAAATCCATTTGGTTCATAATTTCTGTTAGTTTCTCTGTGTCTCTATTTAGTTTCTGTTTCCATGCTCTGTCCATCTATGAGAGTGGTGTGTTGAAGTCTCCTATGTGTGTTACAATGTATGTTTTGAGCTTTAGTAAAGTTTCTTTTATGACTGCAGGTGCCCTTACATTTGGAGCATATATGCTGAGAATTGAGTGTTCATCTTGATAGATTTTTATTTGATGAGTATGAATCCTTATCTGTTTTGATAACTTTTGGTTGAAAATCAATTTTATTTGATATTTGAATGGCAACTCCAGATTCTTTCTTGGAATAATTTGCTTGGAAAATTTTTCCCAGCCTTTTATTCTTCAGTAGTCTCTGTCTTTGTCACTGAGGTGTGTTTACTGTATGCAGCAATATTCTGGGTCCTGTTTACATATCCAGTCTGTTAGTCTATGTCTTTTTATTGGAAACTGAGTACAGGGATGTTAAGAAATATTAAGGAATAATGATTTGTGTTTCCCATTATTTTTGTTGTCAGAGGTAGAATTATGTTTGCGTGGCTCTCTTCTTTTGGGTTTGTAGCAAGAAGATTAATTTCTTGCTTTTTCTAAGGTGTAGTTTTGCTCCACGTGTTGGAGTTTTCCATCTATTATCTTTCATATGGCTGGATTTGTGGAAAGATATCGTGTAAATTTGGTTTTGTCATGAAATATCCTGGTTCCTCCTTTTATGGTGATTGAGGATTATGCTGGATATAGGAGCCTGTGTCTGCATTACATCTGCCCAAGATTTTCTGACTTTTAGAATCTCTGTTGAGAAGTCTGGTGTAATTCTGATAGGTCTGTCTTTATATGTTACTTGACATCTTCTCTTACTGCTTTTATAATTCTTTCTTTGTTTTGTGTATTTGGTGTTTTGACTATTATGTGACAGGAGGAATTTCTTTTCTGGTCCCATGTATTTGGAATTCTGTAGGCTTCTTGTATGTTCATGGGCATCTCTTTCTTTAGGTTAGGAAAGTTTTATTCTGTAACTTTGTTGAAGATATTTACTGGCCCTTTATGTTGTAAATCTTTGCTCTCTTCCCTATTATTCTTTGATTTGGTCTTCTCACTGTCCTGGAATTCCTGGATCTTTTCGGTTAGGACCTTTTTGATTTTGAATCTTCTTTATCTATTGTGTTAATGTTCTCTATTTATTACCCTGAGATTCTCTCCTCAATCTCTTGTTTTATGTTGGTGATGCTTGCATCTATGACTCCTAATCTCTTTCCTAGGTTTTCCATTTCCAGGGTTCTCTCCCTTTGTAATTCCTTTATAGTTTCTATTTGCACATTTAGATCCATGATGGTTTCGTCAATTCCTTCACCTGTTTGGTTGTGTTTTCCTGTAGTTCTTTAAGAATTTTTTTGTGTTTCCTCTTCAACAGTTTCACTTGTTTACCTGTGTTCTCCTCTATCTCTTTAGAGAGTGATTAGTGTCCTTCTTAAAGTCCTCAATCATCATTATGAGATGTGATTTTAAATCCAAATCTTGCTTTTCTGGTGTGTTGGGATATGCAGTATTTGCTGTTGTGGGAGAACTGGGTTCTGATGATGCCAAGTAGTCTTGGTTTCTGTTGCTTTGTTTCTTGTCCTTCCCTCTTGCCATCTGGTTATCTCTGATTTTAATTGGTCTTGCTGTCTCTGACTGGAGTTTTTCCTTCCACTGGGCCTATGAGCTGGTCATCTTAGGAGTGAGAGGACTTCTGGGAAAACACCTTTATCAGGGCAGGTTTTGGGTGTGAGAGCTGTGGGACAGTGCCATTCCTGGGTGCAGATAGAGCCCTTTTTCTTTTTCTTTGTTTAGCATTTGTTTTCTTTCTCTCTCTCTCTTTCTTTCACATGTGTGGGGGTGTGGTGTGTGTGTGTGTGTGCGTGTGTGTGTGTGTGTGTGTGTGTGTGTGTGTGTATGTGCGCATGTGTGTAGAATAAAAACAACACCAATATCTTTAGGGAGAATCAAAGCAAGAGGAAGGTTCAATGCAATCCTTCTGCTTTGAGAATGTAGAGAAAGGGGTTGGGGATTTAGCTCAGTGCTAGAGCGCTTGCCCAGCAAGCACAAGGCCCTGGGTTCGGTCCCCAGATCTGAAAAAAAAAAAAGGAAAGAAAAAAGAAAAGAGAATGTAGAGAAAGCCTCATGACATGAACTGAGAGATAGGTACTACTTCAAGGAGGGGATGCCATTTACAATAACTGGCAGGATAAAAAGGGAAGAGGGATTCAGTTCTATGATCAAACATGAGTTAATTTGCCAATAGTTTAAAGGTTAGAAACATTTCCCCACTCAGATTGCTACCAGTCAACATTTGTGTTTTGTCTCCTAATACTCAGAGTGGAGAATCCATTCAAGCCCATGTTGATATTTGGTCAAAAGATCTGAGTGGTAGTAAATGAGTATAAATGCAAACTTTTATGGTTTAGTAAAATGAATATAAATATTTCAGTTAAGAATGTAACAATATAATTGAGTATTAATATATTTCTACCCCAAAATTCAAGATCCATTGTTATAAAAGAAATAGAAAAGAACACTTTTTACTTAGATTTTACATCTGGCTGAAATTAAATTTGGGGTAAAGAAATCATATAATTTTGGAAAAATAGTATTTTAACTGCAATAGTTATATCTTCCTTGAATATATTATTGTCAATTTGAAAATTCACTTATATGATTGATATTTATTTTTATCTTAAGCTTCCCCAATTTTCTTCAAACACATTGTAGAATATTAAGTAATACTCATTAATAGTACAATTCAGATGAATCTCATGGGCATAAAGGTGAATGGCAAACACTGTAGAACATGTTAATTCAACGACATAATTCCTTTGAAATAAAATTACATAATGGGGAAAATGCTTAATGACTGGCAGGAATTAAAAACAAGAAGAGAGAATAGGCCATTTTGAGATCAAGTTGTGCATTCTTTAAGTTATAGTTCCCAAGTATAGCTGTTTTTGTTTTGTTATTATTATTATTTTGTTTTTTTCAAACTGTGACTTTCCTTATGAAACATCACTTAAAAGATGAAAGATGACTGTGTACATGGTAGGTATATAAAAGTACCATTTCTATGCTGCCACCCATGCATCACAGACATATTTTAAGGAGCAGAAAGGGTGGGTTGGAGATTTAGCTCAGTGGTAGAGCGCTTGCCTAGCAAGCACAAGGCCCTGGGTTCGGTCCCCAGCTCTGAAAAAAAAAAGGAGCAGAAAGGGTGACATATTATAAATTTATCATGGTTAACCAAGCCTAAAATCAAAGAAAGGAAACCATGCTCAAGAAAATATCAGATATAGATATATAGATATATAGATATAGATATATTTGTCTGCTGCATTTGTAATTAAGGATAAAATAAGAACACATTTGCATGCCTAGGCAAGTTAGCAAGGAAAACAAGAATATATGGCAAATGTCTGCCATTAAAATGGCCATACCATGTACATTTGTCATTATAAAATAAATCCTGACATTGTGTGAGACACAGCATGAACATCTATGATTCTGAAATAGTACATTGACAAAGGTAGGAATGATATTCATGTGATATTGAGATAATGAGAATCCTACACTTTAAAATTGGCACTTGATCTCAGTCATGAATATAGAAATTTATACCTACAATAAAATTACAGAGATTGAAGAAAAATACACAGAATAATTGTAGATAAGTTGGAGGTTTTGTATAACTCACCACCAACCAAGAGGACAGTTCTGGTGGAAAAATCCCTAAACACTCCCACAGAACAAGTTTTTATAAGAAATGACATGTAAAGGGTGTTTCCAGTCTGGCAACCATCTAATTGAGGTGCTACTGTGGCTTTTAGCATAACTGGATGGTGCTGAGAGTCAAACCTTTAAGGAAGGGGGGAGGGAAGGGGATGTTTGCCGGAAACCAGGGAATAACACTCGAAATGTATATAAAAATACTCAAGTTAATAAAAAAAAAAAAAAAAAAAAAAAAAAAAAAACCTTTACTATTATTTCTGCTTTCCTTTTTTTGTAAACATTTTTAATTTGATTTTTAAAATTTACATTTCAAATGCTATCCCCTTTCCCAGTTTCTCATTCATAACCGCCCCCAGCCTATTCCCCTCCCATTTTTCTTTAAGTGTTCCCACTCCCAAACTATGCCCCCTTACCATCTCCCCGACTTGACATTCCCTTACACTGGTTGGTCCAGCCCCGGCAGGACCAAGGACTTCTCCCATTGGTGCCCAATAAGGCCATCCTCTGCCACATATGCAGCTGGAGCCATGGGTCAGTCCATGTATAGTCTTTGAATGGTGGTTTGGTCCCTGGGAGCTCTGGTTGTTTGGTATTGTTATTATGGGGCTGCAAACTCCTTCAGCTCCTTCAACCTTTTCTATAAATCCTCCAATGGAGACCCCGTTCTCAGCTCAATTATTGGCTTCAAGGAGTCACCTCTGTATTTGTCATGCTCTGGCCAAGTCTCTCAGGAGCCTATATCAGTCTCCTGTCAGCAGGTACTTCTTTGAATCAGCAATATTATCTGGGTTTTGTGGCTGTATGTATATGGTCTGGATTCCCAGGTAGGGCAGTCTTTGAATGGCCATTCCTTCAGTCTCTGCTCCAAGCTTTGTCTCCTTATATCCTCCTATGAATAGTTTTGTTCCCCATTCTAAGAAGAACGGAAACATACTCTTAATTAGTGGTTGTTATATAGAGGCAGGCTTGTAACCTGGAGGTGCAGATTTGTTAGGGATTAGCCTAGAAACTGGTGCTAAAAGCAAAATTTGGGTGGAGTGGAGATGTAGGTTTGGAGGTAGCTTGGAAACTCAGGGTTTGTTGGGGGTACTTGGAAACTGAAGCTAGGCACCAGCATGTTAGGTTACTTGAGTTTAAACTTAGATCAGGTCTTCTACACTGGAGACTGAACCCAAAAATCTGGTTTCTCTTCCCCCCATTTCTCTAGTAACTAGAAGGGCCAATCATGGGACTTCTCGAAGCTTGTGGGCTTCATTATGGAAGGACTAGGGTGACTTTTCATCACCATATGTTAAATCATGAACTGGTTCATCATCAGGTTCACTGTAACTTGAGCTTGTGAGGGTTGGAAGGGTGTTTGATAGCCTTCCATTTCTTTTGTCTCTGCTGGTCAAGTTTGTCCCAAACTGCAAATGGATCTGCAATTCAAGTGTGTGTGTGTGGTGAATATACACTGCAATTTCTTCAACTTTCAGGGCAGTAGGTGTAGTCAAAAGAATGACAGGCTCTAGTGACCCATGGAAGTGTCTCTTACTAGGACCCTATCTCCAAGCTGAAATAAGTAAGTCTCTGGAGGCGGACCTCTTTCACAGAGAGCACAAAGCTTAGGCTAAATATGTTTGTGTACTTATTAGACACCCTTGAGATCATCCAATAACTAAAGTTCATCTGCTTCGGCAATAACCTCCACCTGTAGGTTGGAAATGATAGGGAAAAATGAACCAAACATAATTTCAAAAGGGGTCAGTCCCATCTGGTATGGAGAATTTGGTACTCTATAAAGCATGAAGGGGAGAAGAGTCACCATTAGTCTCCAAGGTCAATTTGGTTAAGGTCTCTTTTAGGGTTTTATTCATCCTTGTTACCTGTCCTGAACTCTGGGGTCTGTAAGCACAATGAAGCTTCCAATCAATATCCAGAATGTTAGCTAATCCTTGAATTACCTGGGTCACATTATCTGACCCTATTAACCTAGGAAAACCATACCTTTGAAGACTTCTAGTAGCTGTTTGCTACTGGCTGAGAAGTCTCACGCTTAGTTGAGAAAACCTCAATTCAGCCTGAAAAAATCTATGAATGCCAATAAATATCTATCCAAATTTTCCCGACTTTACCTCCATGAAGTTCCTTTCCCAACATATTTCTGGCTTGGTGCCCTGGTACCAAATACCAGGCATCTTCTAGGGGGCAACCACATTGGTCAAATTATAGGCCTTAGAGTTCTTAACACTTTCAGCACTTTTTCAAATTGGCATCTCTAATTCTGATGTGAGACTGGTGGACTAAATCCTGCATTCTTCAGGCACCCTTGTGTGGAGAATGAAGGATCTTTTTCAGTACATTTTGTCTGATACAATTACTTTGCCATTTGCTGTCCTCTACCATCTCTTATGATAATGAAATATGGTCAGATTTCTTGCCCATATCACATCTTTTGTAGGTTGGTCAGGGAGAATGGGGTCTCTGGTATCTAGGGCAAACAGGGACATAAGGGTCCCATTTTAACCTGCCTTGTTGTGTTGTTTTCCTCTGAGATTGGGTTCTTTCCTTTCTGCTGTCCCTAGAAATGGATGATGGCCAGCATTTTAGGCTGCCATAGAGTACTCAACAGAGAAAGGATTTCATCTTTTTATAGTCTTTCCTTCTGCTGTCAGAAGGCCTCTCCCTTTAAATAGCCTCATGGACATGAACTACTATGAAGGCACACTGGCTATGTCTCTTCTCATCTATTTTCTTTTTTCAGCTCTAATACCTTGATCAGAACTACCAGTTCAGCTTTATGGGCTGACATTCCTGCCAGGAGTGGATCCACACAGATGATCTTGGTGTTTGAGACCACTGCTGTCCCAAAGATAGCTCTGTCCATCCTAAATGAGACTGTTGTCATTGGTGAATCACATTACCTCTGTATCCATCAAAGGGCTATCCTGAAGATGTGCTCTGGTCCCATGGAGCAGTCATGCAGATGTCCATCGAGTTCTGGGTCCGACAGTAAGGTATCTGGGCTTAGAGCAATTGGGGCCTGAAAAGTTATATTGGGGAGCATTTAAGGGGAGAGACTTGTAATGAATTGTTCTGGCACCATCCTTAATGAGGAGGCTGTTGCTATGATGATGTATAAATGGGGGAGAGGGTGGGACAATTTTTGGCAACTAGATCTAAATTCTTTGACAAGTAGCACAATGACTGGTGCCAGGGCCCAGAGTCTGAGTAGACTCTCTCAGACATAGGCAGGTCACCTGTGATTGGCAGAATAGGGCCTACTTAGCAGAGGTTCAATAGTCTAAATTTTTAGGGCTTCCTAGAAGTCCTGGTTCTCTTTTTGACATTTTATTTTGTTTCCATTTTCACTGGGAGGTCATTTAGAAACTGTTGAAGAGAATCTATCTACAGGTTGCAGCAAGAATGTTGAGGTCTAGTAATTATTAACAAGGAAGCTGGTGCATTTCCCCTCTACTTCTAAGATAACATGGGCTTAGGGAGGTGATCTGAACCCCAACACCCTATTCTTTATTTTCTAATGCCAGACTTATTTTGGGGAGCATTCCCTGGCTCAGTGACCCTCCGCCTTACAATAAGCACTTTATGAGTTTTTGTTTGTTTTAAGTGGGGCTATTCTCTATCCTTAGGGCCTCCCTTACCTCTTTCTTTAAAAGTCATCTGATTTAGGCATCTCCTACAGTCTTATAGTTTGGCCAGGGCTGCCACCTAGATCTTTGCTAGGTCATGAGTCTGTTGCCTGCGTCTTTCATTTGCTTCTCATCTGCCATTATCATTACCATTACATCCCTCAGATTCTTTTCTCTCACTGCCTAATGCCATACACTTTGGCCAGATTGGTGGACTGTCTTTCAGCTGCTTTGAGTCTGGCTAGCAAAGCCTCCTCTTACCTTCAATGGAGTTAAAATCCCATTCTAGGAGATTTCTGGGGTTGTGTGAAAAGGGAATTCCGAGTACTCTAGTTACAAAGATTGCTAGCGGCAAAGGACCAATAGAGAAAAGATTGGTTCCCTTGGTCATTGACTGGCCCAGCTGTGCACAAGGACGAGAAGACAAACTCTGGCTTAAGTGGCAGCCCCCATCCGTTTTGTATCTCTACAGCAGGTCCCTGTCTTCCTGTCTGCAATGGTACTGCCTATGGCAGAGCTGCCTATGGTGGCTGCAGTCTGGTTTGAGGGGTTGAATAGGGTATGAATGGAAAGGTAATATCCTCCTCCTTTCCTTCTTGGAGGACTGGGTAGAGGGGTGGTACAGAAGGAAATGGATGGTCTGGCAGCTCTGCCTTTCTGCTTGGGCTTTTTGGTAGCCAAGGCAAAAACTTATACCTGTTTTCTGGATAAAAAAAAAAAGAGGGTTAAGGATGTCTCCACAAACCACCAAATAAAGTATTTGGTATTTTCAAATTTGGGTTTGAAAATGACTTTCAAAGGATCTTTCAGGAGGTATGGGGGGTGCAGTTGGTCTTGAGAGTGAGTGACTCTGACCTGCAGAATGTGATCTATTTATTTTTCTTAATAATGACTGAGAGATTCTCACTTTAGTTTTAACATTCCTAACATGGCTAAGGAGCAATTCTAATGAGGTTGAATGTGCCTGTACCATGTTAGCACATTCATCAAAGTCACCTGGTAATGAGAAACACAGGTATAACAAACAAAATCACAAATCTGACCTTTCTTCTCAGGCAGAAACAAGACACAACCAGAAAGTGGAACTCCTATACACAAAAAGAAACTCACCCCTTCCTCTCCATCAGGTAACACAAAAACAAGTTCAACCTTTCCTCTCTCTCAGACAGAAACAAGAAAACTGCCTGAAGATGGTGGTCACACACAAGAAAAGAAATTCATCCCTTCCTTCTTGTCAGGAAGAGGGAAAAGTAATCAGATTTATGAGGTGCTCTTGGCTCTCCAAACCCATGACCCCAGGCCGGGCTCAGAACGTTTTCTAGTCTCATATAGCCATGGCCACCTGACAAGTCTGTCTTAACTGAATCCTGTCTATGAATACAGATTAAAGGCTTTTACTCAAATAGGTTGGGCTCCTTGGCTCTCCAAGACCACACCCACTCCAGGTTGAGGCTCAGGACATCTCCTGGCCCTTCATGGTCATGGTCCCCTGATACATTTATCTTAACTACATTCAGCCACGGATACAGATTCAAAGCCTTTTTCAAAAATAGAACTACAGGTGTGGCAGTACTCAGAGTTTATCAACAAAGAACAAAGCAGATTGGGTGCTGTGTATAACCAAACTGCCACTCCATTGCAGACTACACAGATAGATTTAGCATGTGGACAGACAGGAAGCTCTTAACATGAACAGATTTAGCATACCCACACACAGGAGGCAGGGAGTTTTTGGTAGCACTACAAACTCACGTAGAGAGCATACATACAGACAGACTCAGACTTAGACGGACATTATCAGTATTAAGACCCTCTAGGTACAGTCCTGGGGGCCTTGGAGTTCCCAGCCAATGCACCAAAATGTTGTGTTGAGACGTTCATGAACTCCAGAAGACCACAAAGGAGCAGAATCTGATGCAATCACAACAGGGTCTTTATTCAAGTTCTAGCTCAAGTTTAACTCACCGCCAACCTACAGGACAGATCTGATGGAAAAAAGCCCCAAATGCTCATTGGAACAAGGTTTTACAGGGATGACAAGTGAGGGGCGAGTGTCCCTAGCCTGGCATTCGTCTAATTAGGGTGCTACTGTGGCCTTTAGGATAACTGGATGGTGCAGGGAACCATAACCTTAACTTCTGTTCTCCCCTTAATTGGAAGTTGTTAGGCTTGTAAACTGGGTGGGGAGGTGGTTGCAGATTTGTTGGGGATTAACCAGGAAACTGGTGCTGAAAGCTAGATTTTGGGGCGGAGGGATAACCTGGAGGTAGGCTAGAATTTTTTGCGGAGTAGAGGGTAACTTGGAAACTAAAGCTAGGTACTGACCTGTTAGTTTACCGAGTTTAAATTTAAGTAAGATTTTCTAAGATGGAGTCTGAACCCAAAAAATTTGATCTTTCAGAAACAATCTTTCAATCTTGAAAATATCTACTCAATAAAATATAGCCAATGAATAAATTTTTAAAAAAATTAAGAAAAGTCTGCAATGAGAATGACATCTGAAGACCCGATGTAAAGCAGTAAGCTTATAAAATATACTGAGCTTATCAACTACTAAAATATGTTAAAGTATTTAATAAAACTGGCAAATGTATGTATTTAAAGAAAAGATCTAATTATACACAGAAAAGTTAAAATGAAACAGATTGATGAGTAGAGATATAAATTCCACAACAATGATATCATCCCATAGAGATCCTGTACATTAGTAAGAGTAAAGAAAATGGCAAACTGAGGATAACGCTTAGATACCAGGTTTCGACAAAAGAGCCAAATCTAAAGCTGTAGACACTGAAGATACTTCATAAGGTAACAGGCAATATGAGTATGTAACTGTCACCATTGCTCTGAAGAGCAGAAGTTAGAATTATTTTTACATAATAGGTACTGAAATATCATCATATGTTAATAACTTTGGAACTGAAGAGATGAGTACTAAACATTATGAAACAGGTTATAAAGAAGTATGAAAGAGAAAAGGCTTAAAGGAAGTAAGAAAAGACATTGAAAGTGATGGAATGAGGGTTGTAATGTCAAGCAAGAGAGAGACACTTGAAGGATGATCAAAAGTGTCAGAAATAGGAAGGGTGCAGAAAGCCTCACAAAATGACAAAACACCAACCACCACCACCACCACCACCACCACCACCACCACCACCACCGTCACCACCACCACCACTGCCACCACCACCACCACCACTGCCACCACCACTACCACCACCACGAACAACAACAACACAAGGCATGATAACTAAGAAAGCCATAACTCCACAGTAATTAATCAAAACATTACTTCTAAGCAGAATTATAAGACTGTCAGTTTGGTAATGAGGATTGTAGATTGGAAGAGGTGGAATAGGCAAGCGGTTAATTCTTGTCTGTTAAAGCTAGAGTGGTGTTAGGATGTGGTGACAGGAAGTGGAAATTATATCTGAGATTATGTCTGTGAAGACTGGGGAATGGTCATGCAGAATGTAAGAAGACATGTATCAATATGTTTACATATATTTATATACAAGGAAGTACTGACAGGAAATCCAGAGAGGCAAAAGAACCAGAAAAAAGATAATCTGAGAAAGACAGAAAGGACAATTGTGGCTATGTAACATGATAGCAGAGATATCCAGGGAAGAAGAAAGAGTAAGAGAGAGCAATACTGATTTTTAAGATTTGCTAACAAGGTTATATGGTTTCTAATTATAGAAGAGTGAACAGATTTATATCCTTATGTTTGTTTAAGCTTGTGGAAATGTAATTAGAGAGCATAGTATTGATTGCATTTTAATTTTCGAATTTCCCATTATTCATATGTGTCTTCAAAATCCAAACATAGTTCAAATAAAATAATTCAGTATAATCAGGAAAATGATGCAATTGCCAGACTCTTGCTCATAGCACTGTGTAATTCATCTAACTGAAACACTTAGACCTTGTCATCAGATCAATATGGCAGTATGGGCTTATGCTTTCCAAATACAATTTGATATAGGCATTTTTCAGTCAAAATGCACATCACTTGTATGACATTCTGGGTCCAGGAATATGTTATCTGCATTAATTCACACACAGGTGCATGAGTGCTGAGATCTCAATGTAAATGGCGGTTGCACATTTCATGCTCTGTCTTATCTGATTGCATTAAAAGCCAAGCATGCTATGAGGTTCATAACCTCAATCTGTTTTGCAAATTTCTCATGCACTTCCCATGAATGGAGTAGTCATGAACTTTATTAAGGTGCCTGGTTTAGAAAAAGGTTATGTTTCCAGAAGCAGGTTCAGGATTTGAAGTAATTTGAATTAATATCATTAGTTTCAAGGTGGGTACATTGGAAAAGGTGTGTGTGTATGCACGTGTGTTTGGGATGACTTCAATAGGTAAGTAGGAATCAGAACTAGATTATTTCCATCAAAGAATGTTGGTGAAATAAAAAATCAGAAGCAGAGAGAAATGAACTCTGGTCTGCAAGTATTTCACTGAAGAAAAGAGCTTGCTGCACACTTACCAATCTGAGTTCTGTCCCTGAAACCCATCATTGGGAAGGTTAGCAAGGTCGTCATCTGAATTCCACACATACCCCGTAACATGCATAATACCCTGCACTCTCCACACATACACAGAAACACACACACAAATATGCACTCACATATACACACTAATAATAGTAATAGAAATAGATGTTTTTAAATTAAAATGTATCTCTAGAATGAAAATTATAAATAGTAACAAAATGGAAAAGAAAAGCAATTAAAACTAAATAATACGAAGAAAAATGGGCAAAAATAATAGAAATGACAGCATAAACCATATAATGCCATTTGGGAAAATTAGGAAGAAATAGAACATGCTTCACGATGATATATTTGAAACATAAGGCCACAGAAAGCATGTTTATCCACCATGGCTGCAGGTCACAGCAAAAACTCCTTCGTAGCAAAGGGAAGAAAGTAGAAGGGAGAGCATCTTGCTGAAAGGAGCAAAAGCAAATGAACTGAAAATGCGGGAATCATGGAGCAGGCAACAGGGGAGAGAAGAAATGAATCCAGTATACTGTGCATTGCACAAAATGCTTGCTCACTAAACCCCTCCACCCACACAGACGATGCATCAGATAGAGACTGAAAAACCAGCCTGGATGATGTTGACAGCACACATGACCTGGAAACAGTGAAAATTAAAGGCTAAAATTAATAGATGAACTGATAGATAACATGGATATGCAAACGGAAGGCAAGCAAAAGAGGTGATATTAATATCCGACAAGGCAGACTTTAAAATTAAAAGCAATAAACAGGATGAAAGAGGACACTGGGTAATAAAGAGGCATGTTTAAAGAAGGGAGGTGAGCCACAAATATGTACACAACAAGAAAAAAACGTAGATGACAGAAAACTCAAAATCACAGCTAGAAATCAAAGAAGTGGAGGAATAGAACCAACAATATTTGCAAATACTGTGACTCTCAAAATTGAATGGATGCAAATAAGTACTTGATGGTTGTAAATTAGCCCCAGAGTTTAGCTGATTTCCTCCTTAGAGGAGATAAAATACAAGCCTTAAACATCTCACCTAATAATTAATTAAAGAAAATGTGATTTGCATTTAATTAACCATCAGTTTACTGGGAATACCCATTTTAATCTACTTTCAATCATCAGCTCTGTCACTGACTTGTGGCATCACCTCAGAAGGGCAGACATCCATCCCTTCAGACCTTGAGTTTTTGACCTACAAAGAAAGGAATCACACTTGCTTCATTCCTGTCTTCGTGTAGTGGGCATTTCTACTGAGTGAGAACTATGTCTGGCACAGTGACTGACACACACACACACACACACACACACACACACACACACACACACACGCACTCACACACGCACGCACGCACGCACGCACGCACACGCACAAGCACACGCACACGCACATGCACATGCACATGCACACTTCTTCTTGCCTTTATTTATTAATCCAAATTAAACAAAGTACCTATATTTCAATCTTTTTTTTATTGCTGCCATAAACAATGGTATGTGTGTGTCAAGGAAACAATTTTTTACTCTGCCATGCTTCAAAGTTACCATCAATTTTTCTATGACCTGTGGCCCTTAAGCCTGGAGGATTCGAAATCACTGCTGATCTTGGATCTGGGAAAAATTTTTGACACTCACAGCTAGATTTAAAGAGTGGGGAGTAATTCCTCCTAGACCCTATATCCAACTCAAAGATCTAGAATAAAAATTGATTACTCTCATGTAAAAGTAAAATGAAGAAATACTTGATTCAAAAACACTCTCCTTTGCCACATAGCTGTCTGCCTATTGTTTAGCAAACAATGGAAACCTGGAAGTAAACCCTAAAGTCCCTCCATTTTGGCTGGATATATATACAGTGTTCCTGTCGCTGGTTCCCTGTGAACGAAACACAGTATATGCACTGTGCTTTGCAGTCACATTCTTTAAAGAAGGAAACCCAAAGAAGAGTGTCGGAAAGTTGTTTACTCTCTTTTGACTTTGCCTTTAGTTTGTAGGGGAAATATTCCCCCCGTCGAGAGAAAACTTGCAAAAGCTCCCGTGTTTTGATGTATGGTATCTGAACTCCAAAGAGAATGTAATCTTTGTGGAAAGCGATCTAACAGAAGTCCTCCTGGAATTTGAGCAAGCCCAGAAAAAGATAACCACCGCGGGAGGGTGCTTCTTTAGAAATGAAACGCTTCTGAGAACAAACAGGAAAACGTGCGGGGCTGGTTTATTCAGGTTCTATGGCAACAGAAGACTACTAATTTCTGTGTTTCTAATAGTCTCAAGATGATCAAACTCCCTGCCCCTTGAAATATGTAAACACATAATTAAATGTTTAACTCCAGCTACTAGAATCGAATTATGTTTTTAACCTGTATTATTGTATGAGATGTTACTCAAAGGGATTTTCAATTATTAGAAACAGAAAACAAAAGTCAAATCCCCAAATGTTTAAAAACCTAGGGTTAGTATAGGAATTTAGACACATGACATTAATATTAGTAAAATCAGTTCTAATACTATCAATCTAAATATCACTTAGCTTAATATTCTATTGAATTTTTCTGATATTTATTAAAGTTATAAATAGTAAGTGAGCAGATATTTATAGTAACAGATGCTAAATATGAGCTGTTTCCACTGAAAGCTATATCTATTTACATGTTTGTCGACTACAAATTAATTGCTTGTTTATTTTAATAAATTATATGTGACTTTATACTATCCAATTAAAAATAACATTGATCAAAAAATAGTTTTCATAAAAGAGCTTTTATTTTTTAAAAAAAAAAAGTCTCAGCAGAATTAGCCATAAGCCCCTAGCCTGAAACAAATTAATGACTGCCTTTACAGTGAAATGCTAATCAGTGGAAAACTAAGGAACCCAAGCAGACTGAAAAGAACCAGAGAAGAACATGCCACCTGTGTCATGATTTCAAATTGTAGGAATTTCAATTTGTAGGAATTCTAAGGAATGGGTAGTAGGCAAAACAATGAAGGCAAAACGGCAAGGGATATTTAGGAAATTTAATGGATCAGGAAAATATTCTAAGACCAACTTTTGTGGTATTTTCACAATTTATAAATTCATCTGACTATATACGCAATGATACATGTAAAATAAGCTTCCGTAGCATTAGAAAGATGTTCCCTTTTAATTGAAATACTAAGGATCCAAAGAATTTTTTCAAACAAATCCTAGACAAACAGTTCGATAATGAGGAAAGAGACATTTGAAAAATTTCTATCAAATTATTAATAATGGAAAATATAAATTAAAATTACTTGCAGACGCTTCGCTCTCAAGCCTCTGGAGACCTTGTTAGGAAAGGGAAAGATTCCAGTCAAAAGGAAACTGAGTAGTTTCATTCCCCCTCAGAGGAAAGATTCTTTTTATTACCCCAGGCAAGATACAGAGTTGAGAAGGACTCGCGCTGTCCTCTCTTGGCCAGAACAGGGACAGCAGTGCTCTCTGTAGACTGCAAAGTTTAACAGCCTGTGACTCCAGATCTGGCCCTGGGGCTCCTTCAGAGCACAGGCTGAGTGAGTGAGGCTGTGCTGTAATGGGACCAGCCTGACCAGCCTGGGCTACAGAAGCTGCCCTGCAGGCACTGGTGAGGAGTTTTCTGTATCAGCTCACTGGTGACAAACATGCCGAAATAAACAGCAGCAATTGAAAGCCCCTGACACGGCCTCATATAAAACAGCACAGGTGCCTCTTATTCAACAGTTAATTGAGAGGCTGTGAACATAATCGGTATTTTATTTAAAGCAGAGAGGCTTAAGTTATACCAGAGGAATCTCTCTTGGTGAAAAAAAAAAGACATTGTCTCCCCAAGTGTTTCATGAATGAGCCGGCAGGAAAAATGCTGTCCTAATTAATGAAAAGACATGGTGATCACTAGAGCCCTTAAGAGGTTTTAACAAATGTGTTACTTAGAGGCTTAGATCACTGTTTCCCTCACTAAGCTTTAAAAATTACTTTTGACGGTAATGATTCTCTTTTTTATTTTCATGTTTTACCGGTTTTACTGAAACTTCATGAACTGTGATGCAACAGGTAATCAATAAACGCTGAATATATTGATCTTGATCTTGGAGATAAAGCATCCAATTATGTTGGTAATTCTCATCTTGGTGTTAGGAGGAACATTAAGCTTCTAAATATTTTTTAACATTAAAAACATTGATTTATTCATTTTTGAATATTCTTTTTCTGAGATGATATAATACATCATCTTTCCCTTCCATCTTTCCAAACACTCCCCATAAACCATATCTTTTTTTTTCTTTTTTATTGGATACATTTTTTTACTTATATTTCAAATGTTATTGCCTTTCCCGGTTTCCCCCCTCCTCCATACAGGTACTTCCCCCATCCATCCCCTTTACTGCCCCCCCATATTCCCCTGCACTGGGGGTCCAACCTTGGCAGGAGCAAGGGTTTCCCCTTCCTCTGGTGCCCCAACAAGGCTATTCTCTGCTACCTATGCAGTTGGAGCCCTGGGTCAGTCCATGTATAGTCTTTCGGTAGTGGTTTAGTCCCTGGAAGCTCTGGTTGGTTGGCATTATTGTTCTTATGGGGTGTAGGAATGGCCATTCAGAACCTGCCCCACATGTGGCCCACATATATACAGTCACCAAAACTAATAAGATTGATGAAGCTAAAAATTGCATGCTGAAAGGGAACGGATATAGATCTCTCCTGAGAGACACATCTAGAGCATGTCCAGAACAGAGGTCAATGTTAGCAGCAAACCACTGAACTAAGAACTTTTTTTTTTAAATATGTAAAACTATTACTTTATTATTTACAGAAAACATTTTATATCTTTTTTTTTGCATTTTCACGAAGCAATTTTAATTGAATTTTTAGATACAACAGAAATAACAGAATATTAAAATGCTTTTAAGATAAATTGGTGGACCTGTTACTACATAATAGTAATACACAATATTTTTTTTCTTTTTTTTCTTTTTTTTTCTTAACTTGAATATTTCTTATCTACATTTCGAGTGTTATTCCCTTTCCCGGTTTCCGGGCAAACATCCCCCTCCCCCCTCCCCTTCCTTATGGGTGTTCCCCTCCCCACCCTCCCCCCATTGCCGCCCTCCCCCCAACAGTCTAGTTCACTGGGGGTTCAGTATTAGCAGGACCCAGGGCTTCCCCTTCCACTGGTGCTCTTACTAGGATATTCATTGCTACCTATGAGGTCAGAGTCCAGGGTCAGTCCATGTATAGTCTTTGGGTAGTGGCTTAGTCCCTGGAAGCTCTGGTTGATTGGCATTGTTGTACATATGGGGTCTCGAGCCCCTTCAAGCTCTTCCAGTTCTTTCTCTGATTCCTTCAACAGGGGTCCTATTCTCAGTTCAGTGGTTTGCTGCTGACATTTGCCTCTGTATTTGCTGTATTCTGGCTGTGTCTCTCAGGGAGCGATCTACACTTCTGCACTTCTTTGCTTCATCCATCTTGTTCAATGGGTGGCTGTATATATATGGGCCACATGTGGGGCAGGCTCTGAATGGGTGTTCCTTCAGTCTCTGTTTTAATCTTTTGCCTCTCTTCCCTGCCAAGGGTATTCTTGTTCCCCTTTTAAAAGGAGTGAAGCATTCACATTTTGATCATCCGTCTTGAGTTTCATTTGTTCTAGGCATCTAGGGTAATTCAGGCATTTGGGCTAATAGCCACTTATCAATGAGTGCATACCATGTATGTCTTTCTGTGATTGGGTTAGCTCACTCAGGATGATATTTTCCAGTTCCAACCATTTGCCTACAAATTTCATAAACTCGTTGTTTTGATAGCTGAGTAATATTCCATTGTGTAGATGTACCACATTTCTGTATCCATTCCTCTGTTGAAGGGCATCTGGGTTCTTTCCAGCTTCTGGCTATTATAAATAAGGCTGCGATGAACATAGTGGAGCACGTGTCTTTTTTATATGTTGGGGCATCTTTTGGGTATATGCCCAAGAGAGGTATAAGCTGGATCCTCAGGCAGTTTAATGTCCAATTTTCTGAGGAACCTCCAGACTGATTTCCAGAATGGTTGTACCAGTTTGCAATCCCACCAACAATGGAGGAGTTGAACTAAGAACTTTTAAATAGTCTGTGCATATACTCTTAGTGTGGATTTGTTTGTGCATGTGGGTACAGTATCTTCAGATGCCAGCAGAGGGTGCTAGATATGCTGGTCTGGAGTTACCTATTCACGAGCTGCAAGATGTGGGTGCTGAGAACTGAGCAAAGCTCCTCTGTAACTGCTATGAATGTTGTTAACCACTGAGCCATCTCTGCTTGCCTCTGAGATTCATTTTACGTTTCCTCTCCTTGCAGGTAAATATATCCTTGGTCAGCCATACAACAACCAGATAAAAGGAGCCACAGGAACACAGCTTAGTTTCCTGCAAACATCTGGATTGCTGCAATTTCTGAACCAGAATACATTTAGCATTCACCCTCCTGTGATCAACCATTTAAATAAGGAAATACGACTGCACATAACATTATATGCCAAAATGTGTGTATTTTGAGTACTTTATATACATTCAACCTTACTGTTTTATAATGGTAAGATAATGAGTTTGTTATCTGAGTTTTCTGAAGCTTTACAATAACTTTAACTTTTAAAATACTTTTTCTATAATTTCCCAAGTTGATTTGTTTTGTTGCTTCTGAATGTACCTGAGTTCTCATTAATCGACCAGGTCTTCCATGGAACTGGCCTTTAACTGACCATTTAGGAAACATTTCAAAGCACATTAGTTAACTTGATCAATAATAGTTTTATTAGGAAAATAAGTGAATGATATATAGCCAAATATATTATAAATTTTTGCTATTGCAATTATATGCAAAAATTAATCTAACAATATTATAAAAGAATGAACAGCTTGAATTAGCTAAAATCATGTTGATATTAACATTACATAATATGTAATACAATACACAAGTTTCATCCATTTATGGTATGTAATTAAAATTTAAACTTCCCCCAAATTTCTGGAAAATTTAATTAACTTTAATATTTGATATATTTTCCTTGATTTTGTCAGAGTAGAATATCATAAATATTATGTTAGCATAAATGTTTGTGTCCTGGTTTTACTTATTATTCAAAATATGGTAATACTACAAAGTATTGAACCAAAACAGCACAGGTTGATGTAACCTTGAAATAGTTATTAAAATTAAAAATATAAACTTTGAGTAGATGTGGAGATTTTCACTGGATAAAAAGCACCAACAGCTTTCCTAGAGAACATTGGTTCAATTCTTAGCACCTGTATGGCAGCTCACAATGGTCTGCAATTCCACTTCAAGAGTTCTGACAGTCACACAGGTTTTATGAAAAAAAAACAAACAAACAAAAAAAAAAAACAGCAGGTAAAAACACAATGCACATAAAAAATACAATAAAATTCTAAAAGTAAAAGGAGATACAGAAAAAAAAGGCTATAAGATCCTGCTGTGGGTGAAGCTGTAGGCCATTTTCTTAAGTAGGATAGATGAGGTTAGAGGGTAACCTTTTTGTGGGTGATGTGTTCCTGGACAAATGGTCCTATAAAAAAAAGCAGCCTGAGCAACCTTAAGGAGCAAGCCAGTGCACAGCACACACAGGCCCCTACCCCAGTGGCCTCTGCATCAGATCCTAGCTGGGTTTCTGCCCTGTTTGCGTTCTGCCCACTTCTTTCAGTGGTGAACTG
>NC_046156.1:84416106-84506106 GCF_011064425.1 Rattus rattus
GCAGTCAATTGTAGCTGGTCACATCCCTGGGTTGATGGCCCTGAATTTTATAATAAAGCAGGCTGAGCAAGACATGGAGAACAAGTCTGTACGTAGCACTCTGTATGATCTCTGCATCAGCTCCTGCCTCAAGGATCCTGCCCTGCTTGAGTTCCTGGAATCCTTCAATGGCAAACTACAGTGTGGAAGTGTAAGCTAAATAAACCCTGTTCTCCTCAAATTTTGGGCCACGATGTTTCATCATAGCAATAGTAAAATTAACCAAGTCTGTCTGTCTGTCTGTCTGTCTGTCTGTCTGTCTCTCTCTCTCTCTCTCTCTCTCTCTTTCTCTCTCTCTCTCTGTTTGAGACTACATCTTGTATAGCCTGGATAAGCCTTACTTTCACTGTGTATAGACAGAATTACCTTGGTCTTGATTCTGATCTTGTTACTTCCACATTGTAATGGAAAGATCCCTGGCACACAGCACCATGCTCTGCTTGATCATATGTATTTCATTCAGGAGTATAGCTGAGATAATATTTTCAAAGTGATTTAAAATCATTTTGATTTTTATCAGTTCTCTCTGAACATTGTAATATTCATAATAATCTCTTTTCTGTGCCCCCAGTCCTTAACACTAGCAGAATTATCATTCTGAAAATTGAATATTCCATTATATTCCACCATAAAACCTGAATGAAAATTACTCAACAATAAACCAATTGCTACTTGAAATAAGAAAGGTTAGAGAAACGGTCATTGAACTAATGGCCCATTTCACAAATTAGTACAAATTGGCCATTTAGTGAACTAACTGGCAAGAACAAACTTGGATCAATGAAACTTGTCCTGACAATCCTATAAACAAAATCTCTTAACAATTAAGTGGAAAAGTAGTAATAGGATGAATAGGATCACCACTAAATAGACAGCCAATAAAAATGGATATGGCTAGTATAAACTCACCTTCACTTAAGATGTCATATAAAGCACTAACTGCAAAGAGTGGGGATAGATTCTTAACATCTCCATCAGCGACTGTGAGATGAAACTGTCAGAGCTTTCTAAGAGATTTTCAATGCTTAAACAATTCAAAGTATCCAATGAACCTAAAACACACTTAAGGACATTGCATCCTCCAAATACTGCAAATGTCAGCCTGACCAAATCAAGCCATGAAATCCATTACCAAATAAAGAACTCCTTCTGAAAGATAGGGAATGCAGTATGATGAGAATGCAACTGTTTAAAAAGAAATCAATATACTACAAATTAATAAGAATTTGTATTAAAATGTTTAAAATGTTAGCACTTAATGGCAATGAAGCACAGGATTTATATAAATTATTATATTTAAAAGCAAGGGAAACATTAAGAACAAATATATTTTTAAACATATTTGCTGAAATACAATATTCAAAATATTCTGTATGCTTACTTTATTGGTTATGAAGCTAGCAGAATAAGCCTTTTGATTTTTTAAGTTGTAACAAATGCATCGAAATGTATGAAAACAAAAATAAAAGCTATAGAGAAACAATTTTAGGAAACAAAATAAGAATTCCTGAATAACAAGATGGGTCACAGGGCCCCTGATGGCCCAGCAAAAAGCCCAAGAGTATCTTTTCCTTAGCATAAGCAGTTACTGTGAGTAGTTAAACAAGTTCTTCATTTCTGTACAATTTCTAGCAGGTTTTTATTTCCTTGAGTTCTGCTAATAACATTGCCATGCACCCTTTTGAAATGCAAGTGGGTTGTTTATTCCTGTTGTGACATTTTCCTGCATGGCTCCCCTGATGTTTCAACATAAATAAAAGGCTTCTCTCTGTAAGTCTTTTCTTGGCTAATATTAATCTTCATCATTAGACAGGCTGAGCTGGTAACAGATTAAAATAAGAACAAGAGAACCCCAGTGGCAGAGGTGTTAGCAATACGAAGCTGATGAAATTCTAGAGAGCAGCTGGACAGAAACATCCAGTAGAGACAGCAAGGGATGGAGGTAAATTGATGAGGTAAAAAGAGGACAGAGAGCTACAACTGAAGAAAATTAAAACGCTGCATACAGCTAGTGAAGAAACTGTGGAGACACTCAGCAGCTCAGGGTACTTTCACCTCTTACAGAAAATTCAAATTCAATTCACAGATTCCTTATCTACTGAATCACAGCTGCCTATGACTAGTTTCAGAGCTTTGGACTGATGTATTCTAACTCCATCTTTAACGCCATGATTACATACACTGGCATGGAATGCTCATAAGCTAACTCTCTCCCACTCCCTCACTCTCTCCTGCTCGCTCTCTGTCTCTCTGCCTCTCTGTCTCTGTCTCTGTCTCTCTCTGTCTCTCTCTCTCTGTCTGTCTGTCTCTCTCTCTCTCTCTCTCTCTCTCTCACACACACACACACACACACATATGCACATGCACACAAAGAATGAAAACAAATCAACAGACCCCGTGGGAGACAGACCTTACCGCCTGGTCAGGTGGGCACTCCTGAGGCTGCAGAGCGGAAGAGACCACCAACACTGCCCACCCCTGCCCACATCCCTGGCCCAAGAGGAAACTGTACAAGGCCTCTGGGTTCCTGTGGGGGAGGGCCCAGGAGCGGCAGGAGCCCTGCCTGAGACACCACCGGAACCTGAAGGAAACAGACTGGATAAACAGTTCTCTCATCCAAATCCCGTGGGAGGGAGAGCTAAACCTTCAGAGAGGCAGACACGCCTGCGAAACCAGAAGAGACTGCTCTCTGCACACATAACTGATTCCAGAGGAAAGCACCAGAATCCATCTGGAACCCTGGTGCACGGAGGCTCCCGGAAGGGGCGGCACAGATCTTCCTGGTCGCTGCCGCCGCGGAGAGCCCGTGGGCAGCACCCCCTGAGCGAACTTGAGCCTCGGGACCACAGGTAAGACCAACTTTTCTGCTGCAAGTGACCTGCCTGGTGAACTCAAGGCACAAGTCCACAGGAACAGCTGAAGACCTGTAGAAAGGAAAACTACACGCCCGAAAAGCAGAACACTATGTCCCCATAACTGACTGAAAGAGAGGAAAACAGGTCTACAGCACTCCTGACACACAGGCTTATAGGACAGTCTAGCCACTGTCAGAAATAGCAGAACAAAGTAACACTAGAGATAATTTGATGGCGAGAGGCAAGCGCAGGAACCCAAGCAACTGAAACCAAGACTACATGGCACCACCGGAGCCCAATTCTCCCATCAAAACAAACATGGAATATCCAAACACACCAGAAAAGCAAGATCTAGATTCAAAATCATATTTGACCATGATGCTGGAGAACTTCAAGAAAGACATGATGAACTCCCTTAGAGAACAAGTAGAAGCCTACAGAGAGGAATCTCAAAAATGCCTGAAAGAATTCCAGGAAAACATAAATAAACAAATAGAAGCCCATAGAGAGGAGACACAAAAATCCCTGAAAGAATTCCAGGAAAACACAATCAAACAGTGGAAGGAATTAAAAATGGAAATAGAAGCAATCAAGAAAGAACACATGGAAACAACCCTGGATATAGAAAACCAAAAGAAGAGACAAGGAGCTGTAGATACAAGCTTTACCAACAGAATACAAGAGATGGAAGAGAGAATCTCAGGAGCAGAAGATTCCATAGAAATCATTGACTCAACTGTCAAAGATAATGTAAAGCGGAAAAAGCTACTGGTCCAAAACATACAGGAAATCCAGGACTCAATGAGAAGATCGAACCTAAGGATAATAGGTATAGAAGAGAATGAAGACTCCCAGCTCAAAGGACCAGTAAATATCTGCAACAAAATCATAGAAGAAAACTTCCCTAACCTAAAAAAAAGAGATACCCATAGGCATACAAGAAGCCTACAGAACTCTAAATAGATTGGACCAGAAAAAGAAACACCTCCCGTCACATAATAGTCAAAACACCAAACGCACAAAATAAAAAAGAAAAGAATATTAAAAGCAGTAAGGGAAAAAAGGTCAAGTAACATATAAAGGCAGACCTATCAGAATCACACCAGACTTTTCGCCAGAAACTATGAAGGCCAGAAGATCCTGGACTGATGTCATACAGACCCTAAGAGAACACAAATGCCAGCCCAGGTTACTGTATCCTGCAAAACTCTCAATCAACATAGATGGAGAAACCAAGATATTCCATGACAAAACCAAATTTACACAATATCTTTCTACAAATCCAGCACTACAAAGGATAATAAATGGTAAAGCCCAACATAAGGAGGCAAGCTATACCCTAGAAGAAGCAAGAAACTAATCGTCTTGGCAACAAAACAAAGAGAAGAAAAGCACACAAACATAACCTCACATCCAAATATGAATATAACAGGAAGCAATAATCACTATTCCTTAATATCTCTCAACATCAATGGCCTCAACTCCCCAATAAAAAGACATAGATTAACAAACTGGATACGCAACGAGGACCCTGCATTCTGCTGCCTACAGGAAACACACCTCAGAGACAAAGACAGACACTACCTCAGAGTGAAAGGCTGGGAAACAACATTCCAAGCAAATGGTCAGAAGAAGCAAGCTGGAGTAGCCATTCTAATATCAATTTTCAACTAAAAGTCATCAAAAAGATAAGGAAGGACACTTTATATTTATCAAAGGAAAAATCCACCAAGATGAACTCTCAATCCTAAATATCTATGCCCCAAATACAAGGGCACCTACATACGTAAAAGAAACCTTACTAAAGCTCAAAACACACATTGCACCTCACACAATAATAGTAGGAGACTTCAACACCCCACTCTCATCAATGGACAGATCATGGAAACAGAAATTAAACAGAGACGTAGACAGACTAAGAGAAGTCATGAGCCAAATGGACTTAACGGATATTTATAGAACGTTCTACCCTAATGCAAAAGGATATACCTTCTTCTCAGCTCCTCATGGTACTTTCTCCAAAATTGACCATATAATTGGTCAAAAAACGGGCCTCAACAGGTACAGAAAGATAGAAATAATCACATGCGTGCTATCGGACCACCACGGCCTAAAGCTGGTCTTCAATAACATAAGGGATGAATGCCCACATATACGTGGAAATTGTACAATGCTCTACTCAATGATAACCTGGTCAAGGAAGAAATAAAGAAAGAAATTAAAAACTTTTTAGAATTTAATGAAAATGAAGGTACAACATACCCAAACTTATGGGACACGATGAAAGCTGTGCTAAGAGGAAAACTCATAGCGCTGAGTGCCTGCAGAAAGAAACAGGAAAGAGCATATGTCAGCAGCTTGACAGCACACCTAAAAGCTCTAGAACAAAAAGAAGCAAATACACCCAGGAGGAGTAGAAGGCAGGAAATAATCAAACTCAGAGCTGAAATCAACCAAGTAGAAACAAAAAGGACCATAGAAAGAAACAACAGAACCAAAAGTTGGTTCTTTGAGAAAATCAACAAGATAGATAAACCCCTAGCCAGACTAACGAGAGGACACAGAGAGTGTGTCCAAATTAACAAAATCAGAAATGAAAAGGGAGACATAACTACAGATTCAGAGGAAATTCAAAAAATCATCAGATATTACTATAAAAGCCTATATTCAACAAAACTTGAAAATCTACAGGAAATGGACAATTTCCTAGACAGATACCAGGTACCGAAGTTAAATCAGGAACAGATAAACAAGTTAAACAACCCCATGACTCCTAAGGAAATAGAAGCAGTCATTAAAGGTCTCCCAACCAAAAAGAGCCCAGGTCCAGATGTTCAGTGCAGAATTTATCAGACCTTCATAGAAGACCTCATAGTAATACTATCCAAACCATTCCACAAAATTGTAAGAGATGGAGCACTACCGAATTCCTTCTGTGAAGCCACAATTACTCTTATACCTAAACCACACAAAGACCCAACAAAGAAAGAGAACTTCAGACCAATTTCCCTTATGAACATCGATGCAAAAATACTCAACAAAATTCTGGCAAACCGAATCCAAGAGCACATCAAAACAATCATCCACCATGATCAAGTAGGCTTCATCCCAGGCATGCAGGGATGGTTTAATATACAGAAAACCATCAACGTGATCCATTATATAAACAAACTGAAAGAACAAAACCACATGATCATTTCATTAGATGCTGAGAAAGCATTTGACAAAATTCAACACCCCTTCATGATAAATGTCCTGGAAAGAATAGGAATCCAAGGCCCATACCTAAACATAGTAAAAGCCATATAGAGCAAAACCAGTGGCTAACATTAAACTAAATGGAGAGAAACTTGAAGCAATCCCACTAAAATCAGGGACTAGACAAGGCTGCCCACTCTCTCCCTACTTATTCAATATAGTTCTTGAAGTTCTAGCCAGAGCAATCAGACAACAAAAAGGAGGTCAAGGGATACAGATCGTAAAAAGAAGAAGTCAAAAATATCACTATTTGCAGATGATATGATAGTATATTTAAGTGATCCCAAAAGTTCCACCAGAGAACTACTAAAGCTGATAAACAACTTCAGCAAAGTGGCTGGGTTAAAATTAACTCAAATAAATCAGTAGCCTTCCTCTACACAAAAGAGAAACAAGCCGAGAAAGAAATTAGGGAAACGACTCCCTTCATAATAGACCCAAATAATATAAAGTACCTCGGTGTGACTTTAACCAAGCAAGTAAAAAGATTTGTACAACAAGAACTTCAAGACTCTGAAGAAAGAAATTGAAGAAGACCTCAGAAGATGGAAAGATCTCCCATGCTCATGGATTGGCAGGATTAATATAGTAAAATGGCCATTTTACCAAAAAGCGATCTACAGATTCAATGCAATCCCCCATCAAAATACCAATCCAATTCTTCAAAGAGTTAGACAGAACAATTTGCAAATTCATCTGGAATAACAAAAAACCCAGGATAGCTAAAACTATCCTCAACAATAAAAAAGGACTTCAGGGGAATCCTATCCCTGAACTCAAGCACTATTACAGAGCAATAGTGATAAAAACTGCATGGTATTGGTACAGAGACAGACAGATAGACCAATGGAATAGAATTGAAGACCCAGAAATGAACCCACACACCAATGGTTACTTGATTTTTGACAAAGGAGCCAAAACCATCCAATGGAAAAAAAGAAAGTCTTTTCGGCAAATGGTGCTGGTTCAACTGGAGGTCAACATGTAGAAGAATGCAGATCGATCCATGCTTATCAACCTGTACAAAGCTTAAGTCCAAGTGGATCAAGGACCTCCACATCAAACCAGACACACTCAAACTAATAGAAGAAAAACTAGGGAAGCATCTGGAACACATGGGCACTGTTAAAAATTTCCTGAACAAAACACCAATGGCTTATGCTCTAAGATCAAGAATCGACAAATGGGATCTCATAAAACTGCAAAGCTTCTGTAAGGCAAAGGACACTGTGGTTAGGACAAAACGGCAACCAACAGATTGGGAAAAGATCTTTACCAATCCTACAACAGATAGAGGCCTTATATCCAAAATATACAAAGAACTCAAAAAGTTAGACCGCAGGGAGACAAATAACCCTATTAAAAAATGGGGTTCAGAGCTAAACAAAGAATTCACAGCTGAGGAATGCCGAATGGCTGAGAAACACCTAAAGAAATGTTCAACATCTTTAGTCATCAGGGAAATGCAAATCAAAACAACCCTGAGATTTCACCTCACACCAGTGAGAATGGCTAAGATCAAAAACTCAGGTGACAGCAAATGCTGGCGAGGATGCGGAGAAAGAGGAACACTCCTCCATTGTTGGTGGGGTTGCAGTCTGATACAACCATTCTGGAAATCAGTCTGGAGGATCCTCAGAAAATTGGACATTGAACTGCCTGAGGATCCAGCTATACCTCTCTTGGGCATATACCCAAAAGATGCCCCAACATATAAGACACGTGCTCTACTATGTTCATCGCAGCCTTATTTATAATAGCCAGAAGCTGGAAAGAACCCAGATGCCCTTCAACAGAGGAATGGATACAGAAAATGTGGTACATCTACACAATGGAATATTACTCAGCTATCAAAAACAACGACTTTATGAAATCCTTAGGCAAATGGTTGGAACTGGAAAATATCATCCTGAGTGAGCTAACCCAATCACAGAAAGACATACATGGTATGCACTCACTGATAAGTGGCTATTAGCCCAAATGCTTGAATTACCCTAGATGCCTAGAACATATGAAACTCAAAACGGATGATCAAAAATGTGAAGGCTTCACTCCTTCTTTAAAAGGGGAACAAGAATACCCTTGGCAGGGAAGAGAGAGGCAAAGATTAAAACAGAGACTGAAGGAACACCCATTCAGAGCCTGCCCCACATGTAGCCCATACATATACAGCCACCCATTTAGACAAGATGGATGAAGCAAAGAAGTGCAGACCGACAGGAGCCGGATGTAGATCGATCCTGAGAGACACAGCCAGAATACAGCAAATACAGAGGCGAATGCCAGCAGCAAACCACTGAACTGAGAACGGGACCCCCGTTGAAGGAATCAGAGAAAGCACTGGAAGAGCTTGAAGGGGCTTGAGACCCCATATGTACAACAATGCCAAGCAACCAGAGCTTCCAGGGACTAAGCCACTACCTAAAGACTATACATGGACTGACCCTGGACTCTGACCTCATAGGTAGCAATGAATATCCTAGTAAGAGCACCAGTGGAAGGGGAAGCCCTGGGTCCTGTTAAGACTGAACCCCAGTGAACTAGACTGTCGGGGGGAGGCGGCAATGGGGGAGGGTGGGGAGGGGAACACCCCATAAGGAAGGGGGGAGGAAGGGGATGTTTGCCTGGAAACCGAAAGGGAATAACACTGAAATGTATATAAGAAATACTCAAGTTAATAATAATAAAAAAAAAAAACAAATCAAACCTATAACTAAACGAAATATCCAAATATACAAAAATACTATTGAATTAATTTTGTTTTGGCCAGATACTCTAGCCCTGTCTGAATTGTCATTGATATAAACAATTGAAGCAAAGTGATTTTCCCTTTACCAGGGTGAATAGATTAGAATAGCTGCTGGAATAGAGGTGTGAGCATGTTTCCTCTTCTCCGTATCAATGCTGAGACTATGTTTGAAATAAACTTGTAAGGTTATATTGGCATAGTCTCTGTGAGTTCAAAAGTGAATGAAACCTGCAGTCTCTGGTAGACTCTCTTTCCTTAGAGTCATCCATATTTCTGTTTTTTAGAATCTTTCCAACTTTCTTTCTTATAGAGGCATAAGTCTTGAAGAGAGGGTTTGATGATGACATACCATTTAAGGTCTAATATTCCAGTCTCTCATTTTCTACACAATGTCCAGTTGTCTCTGTGTCAATTTCCAACTACTTTATGAATAAGCTCTGATGTGTGCTGATTAAGACATTGATATATGTGAAGAGTAATGCCTTTAGAAGTCATTTTGTTGCTATGTTTCTTTAGAAGGATAATATTAATAGATTTCCACGTAGGGACATGACTTAGTGAGTCCTCAGTTCCTGGCCACTTTCGTGTCAGATATATATCTGTCTCATGAAGTAGCATTGAATCCAATAAAAAAAGGTTTAGTTGTTCTCTCAAAATTCATAGCACTATTACCACAGTATATCTTGTAGACAGGTCACTCTTATAAGTTGCATGGTTTGAAGCTAGTTGAAATTGACAGTTACATTTCTCATCCAATGGTATGGATAATATAATTAAGTAGCGTGAATGTTAGTAGTGGATGAAGCTTACAACTGCTCTGTGAATAATGACATAATTAAGTATTGTCTTCAGCTTTGGGGACCTACCTGTAAGGGGTGAAGAGTGACCAATATAATTGCCAGTAGCTTGGTTTCAGTTAGTTTCATACAGCACTTTTGGCCCTATGATTCAATAAGGAGTGAAGTATTTCTGGCATGGAGGTCTTATTTGGAGTTCTAAGATGCCTAATTGGGCCATTTTCCTTGCCATTATTTGGTGACTGAATTTAGATTCATTTTAGGAGTCTTCTACAGTAGAAAGTTTTCTTATCATATTTTAAATGCTAGTTATGATGCTTGTTAGCTCTTTCCATATTCCCCAATTTCCCTTATCTTTTATCCTCTCCCTGTATAATAAACCTATTCTAGTTGTCATGTGGAATTTCTGGTTCCTTTGGAAACTCAGTTGTGTCACATGATGTTTTTCTGGAAACATCTTAAGAGAAGATGTTTAGCTGAAGCAGACATGTGAGAGGACTATGATCTTTTTCTGGAACAGATGCTTGAGAGGGTGCATGATCTTTAGGAAAAACATAAATATTACATCACAGACAGTGACAGGATTCTCTTTAGTTGCTACTCCTTGAAACACCTCATTGGTCTTCACTTCTTAGAGAGAAACATACCAAGGAAGTTCTCGTGTTGTTTATTCTGACTAATGAATGCCAATTCCTCTGACTCATACCGATTCGGTGGAACTTTGTAGTTTTTGCTGGATTGAGCTGCTGCTCAATCATGTTTGGTGTTTGCTATTGGACTGGACTGCTGATATCTGGACAAGAAAAATTGGAATAGCACCCTCCCCCCAAAGAACTACTTTTAAACAGGTACAAAAAGTACTTTACTATTACCATTCTTTCTCTATTACTTCTGATTGGTGGGCTAGAAGGGAGATTGAAGCATTTAAGAACCCTAGTTAAGGTAGGTTTTGAGCGGACCTGGGAGCTGGCTATTTACCCACTCCTGCTATACCCAGAGGAAGCTCGACTCCCAGGAACTCTGAAACACCCAGGATCACAGGTGAGGCCACAGCACCTGCCCCAACACCCAGCTTAACCAGGACCAGCAGGGATCCAGGGATCCAGAAAACCCTGCCCAGACAGAGGCACAGGTTTTTTTCTAATTTGTACCTGTGCATAGAATGGACCCAAGGTGATGACTCCCTTCCCACTCCTGAAATATCCAGAGAAAGCTCTACTCTCAGGAGCTCTGACACAACAGGATTTCAGTAGCTTGGGCACAACAGGGTCTTAGGATCTCAGAGATGGCTTGACTCCTAGCAGCTCTACCACATCCAGGATCTCAGAATCACAGTATCTCTGAATCACAGGATCTCAGAGTCAGCTGGACTCCCAGGAGTTCTAATACAACCAGGCTCATATGAGAGACAGGCTCCAGTCAGAGACAGCGCAGGCAGTTAGCACTAGAGATAACAAGATGGTAAGAAGCAAGTATAAGAACATAAGCCACGGGTTGGGGATTTAGCTCAGTGGTAGAGTGCTTGCCTAGGAAGCGCAAGGCCCTGGGTTCGATCCCCAGCTCAGAAAAAAAAAAAAAAAAAAGAACCAAAAAAAAAAAAAAAGAGTTAAAGAACATAAGCCACACAAACCAATGATACTTTAAAATATCAAACCCCAGTTATCCTATCACAACAAGCCCTGGATACCACAATACAACTGAAAAGCAAGATTCAGATCTAAAAATCTCATCTCATGAATATGATAGAGGTCTTTAGGGAGGACATAAAATAACTCCCTAAAAGAAATACAGAACACAGGAAAACAAGTAGAAGGAAGCCCTTAATGAGGAATCACATAAATCTCTTTAAAAAGGAGGAAAACACAATCAAACAGGTGAAGGAATTGAGCAAAACCACCCAGGATCTAAAAATGGAAATTAAAAACAGTAAAGAAAATACAAAGGGAGACTATCTTGGAGATGGAAAACCTAGAAAAGAGATCAGGAGTAACAAATGCAAACCTCACCAATAGAATACAAGAGATAAAAGAGAGAATTTCAGGTGTAGAAGACAGCAAACAAGACATTGACACAACAGTCAAAGAAAACACTAAACCAAAAAGCTCCTAACTCAGAACATTCTAGAAATCCAGGATACAATGAAAGACCAAACCTAAGAATAATAGTTATAGAAAAGAGTGAAGTTTTCCCAACTCAAAGGGCCAGCTACCATCTTCAACAAAATTATAAAAGAAAACTTCTCTAGCCTAAAAAAAAAAAAAAAGAGAGAGAGAGAGAGATGCCTACAAGCATACAAGAGGCCTATAGAATGCCAAAAATATGGGACAAGAAAAGAAATTCCTCCTGTCACATAATAATTAAAACATAATATGCATACAACAAGGATATTGAAAGCAGTAAGAGGAAAAGGTCAAGTAACATAAGAGGGAGACCCATCAGAATTACACCAGATTTCTCAACAGAGATTTTAAAAGCCAGAAGATCTTGGGCAGATTTCATACAGAACCTAAGAGAACAAAAATGCCAACCCAGGCTACTTTACCCGCAAAACTCTCAATTATCACAGAGGGAGAAACCAAGACATTCCATGACAAATCAAAATTTAAACATTATCTTTCTACCAATCCAGTCCTACAGAGGCTATTAGAAGGAAAATTCCAATACAAGGAAGAAAACTACACCTAAGAAAAAGCAAGAAACTAATTGCACAACAAAACCAAAAGAAGAGAATCATACTAGTATAATTCCATCCCTGAAAACAAAAATAAATGGAAGCAATAATTGTTGATCAATGGACTCAATTCCCAAATAAATGACATAGACTAATATGCTGGATACATAAACAGGACCCAGCATTTTGCTGCATATAGGAAACACACCTCAGTGACAAAGACAAAGTTCCTCAGAGAAAAAGGCTGGGAAAAAATTTCCAACCAAATGGTTTCAAGAAACAAGCTGGTGTAGCAATTCTAATATTCTGTGATGTGGCAGGTAATACAATGCAATGAAAATGGATGAGGAAGAAATTATGAGAGGGACAGTAGGAAACCACAAAAAAATACCCTAGGTCTGAATGAAGAAGCAGAGTTCCATTGATAGGGACATAGCATTGGAGGAGGAGTTTCTACAGGCAGATTGCAGCAATAGTTAGAGAAATTCTGTGGAAAGCAGAATGGAATATAGGAAAGATAGTAGAAATTGCCTACCTTTGTCTCAGTGTAGATTGCTCATGGAGGGTCCATAGTAAGAAATGTTTTTATGAGTTTGAGGCTGTTACAACAGAATGTAGATAGGCCAGATGGAAAAGGATAGGAGTTTTGGCAGAAAGAGCTAGTGATGTATAAATTTAGAAAAGTGAAATTACCTTAAGTAGTAGTTAATTACATGAGCTTTAATAATTATTAGGCAGAGGGCTGAAATGTCATCTCTTTTTATCATTATTTAACCTCATTAATAGCTGGTAATTGAGTTTGTTTTTTTTCTAGTGCTTCCATTTATTTAAGCTTTCTCTCCAGCAGCTATCTGGATGTCAGACTGTAGACCATGTAAATATGTGTTTATTGTTATGAAATAGCAAGTAAGAGAACTAAATAAGTTTCCTTCTAGCAATCAATGGAAGGATAGATCTATTGCATACTCTATATAAAGGTCAGACAAAGAATTTAATTAGATAACACTAGAAAATAGCTACTATTTAGGGAAAGCTGCATTCCGCCAAGAAATCTGAAATAGACTCAACATATTTGTATTGCTATGAACCCAACTTGTGGTAATGATCTGTAACTCAAGAACACCTATATTTAATAAACCAATTACAAAAGAAAAATTACAAGTGAAAAGTAGGAGAAAATTTAAATTTAGGTACATTGTAGGTTGGTGTGACACCTTGAAGTTCATATTCTGGTCCCTGAAGGGAGGTTGGCATTTAAAAAGAGGGATAGGGGTACATTTATATAAACAGCCTTTGTCAAGCTGTAGTCTGGTCCATCACTGAAGCAACATGGTCTAGGTAATGTTATAAACCAATTTCCTTGAGAGAGAAATTTCAGAGAGAAACTTTTGCTATGTTTTGGACCAGGGTTTTCCTGTCAAAAATATTACAGTCTTGATTGTTAAAGCATGGTTACTTTAAATTTGTTTGTTTTGTTTTGGAAACATTATTTCTCTTTGTAATACCTCTGGCTGTCCTGGAACTAATTTGTAGACCAGGCTGAATTGGAACTTGCAAATATCTTCCTGCCCCTCCCTCCAGAGTGCTGAAATTAAAGTCAAGCAACACCATACCAAGGTCCAGCCCTGGTTATAATCAAATCCAGATGAATTGAGTCAACCTTATTCTGATCATTTTTCCTTGCCTGTTGTAAAGTCTTCAGGAAAAATCACTATTAAGACTTTCAAATATATGCAAAGATAGAAGATATAAGATGAAGATATCTGATTTTTCTCATGTTCTTCATTTCTCAAGACTTTGTTAGGAATTTGTAAGTCACTTGCAGAATACAACAAAAGACATCCATGATCTTCATAAATCTGGATTAGAAGAAAATCAAGAATCCACATTCATGATACAATTATGATGCTGGTCCAGGTTCATGGTCTTCCAGTCCTTGTGAGAAAATGCCAACAATCAGCCTCTACTTAGAGAAGTTTACTGAGAGAGGAGATGTCTGAGACCAGCGAAAAGAATGATTCCAAGTCAAATTGTGGATCCAAGCTGATAAAGACCTGCATTCTGCTTGATAGACCTTTTACAGTCTGCTTCTCTCTGTGTTCTGCCTCTGGAGATTTCTGAGTATATTCTGCTTGCTTTCTATTCTAAGAGATCTTTCTATCCATGTTCTAATTGCTTGTGTGTGTGTGTGTGTGTGTGTGTGTGTGTGTGTGTGTGTGTGTGTGTGTGTGTGTGTGTGTGTGCGGTGTGTCCTCCAAGCTGTTCACTTTCTTGATACCTTATCTTCTGCAGGATATATTATACATATCAACCCAGTCATTTACTCTAGGTTTTCTTCTGACTCTCTTATGAATCAGCATTCCAAGGTCCCAGCCCTTTGATTCTAAGGAGACAGCAAGCACACATTTTTTTCCTAACATTACAAAAGAATTCAGAGATTTGTCTGCCCTTGTTACACATTGTCAATAAGGTAGTTGGGTGATACCCTGCCATGAAATTACTATTTCTGCTTTGCCTGGTCTAACCATGCTCTGCCCTAGGCTGATCCTGAACTCAGGAAACGATTTGCCTTTGTAAGCATAAACAAAACTACTTACCTGGGTAAAATCTCCTGTGATCATCACTCCTAAATCTCTCTATTTCCTTCCTCAATAATTTTCTAACAAATTGGTACACAGTACAATTGCTTTTGTTATTTTAGATTCCTGAAGCCCTTCATAAATCCATATTGCATTCTTGTTTTTGCACAGTTGATAAATTACATATTTTTTAATTCATGCATTTAGAGTTCTTTCCCACAGTCTTAAGGTCCATCCTGGTCCCTGTGTTTACCATTTTGTCTAGGCATAGCCACATTCTCATGTCCTCACTGTTGTTTCTAATAAACATGGAGTCATTAATATTGAGAGTGATGTTCCTCAGAAGGAAAAAGTATTCCTTTACTAGTGGTCCAGAAAATATATATCTTATTATACAAGCAAACCTTATGTCCACATCAACCCATCAACCCCCATGGAGGCTTACACGAGGGCCCTGTCCCAAGGGCAGGGACCACGTCATTCTGTCCCCAAAGGGCCACACCAGTTTGAAAAGCAAAAGTTCCAGGAAAGAAGTTATGTCTTTGACTCAACTCTCTAAAATGCTCATTAACTATTAGACTTAAAGATTGTAGAGAAATTGGAATACTGTAGATGCAAAGCCTAATTGCAATGTATCATATACTGAGCATGTGCTTTAGAAGCTCAAGCAGTCATCCCTTGCCGACCTCTCATTCTGAGTTTACCTTCTGTGTCTAACCAATAAATGTCTTTGGAATGTTTTATCTTAGCAGAGCCTTATTTTACACAAACCAAATGGCAAAGACAATGTTGAAGAAAAATCCCTTTTCATAGAATATGAAAAACATGAATAAACTCTGCTTTAACCAGCCCACTGAATGTTTTTGCCAATACATTGAAAAATATCTAGTTTATGCCTTTCTTTTTTTCTTACTTTAAAAATATTTGAAAACTGCTTCCACATAAGATCATGAAATTTGAGGTAAACTGACTTTGTGTTCTTGGGCTCTAGTCACTTTCTTTTGGTGTCAGAATACATTAACTCCCATTCCCCTTGCAGTAAGTGTTCTGGTTTTGTATCAATATCCTGTACATAGAACTGCATTTCCAGTTCTAATTTAATTAAAAGCATTTTTGTGAAATGCATTAACATCTGAAATCACTTCTACTCCAAACCTTATGACATGTGTTTTTCAACACAGGAACACACATAAGGCTGGAAAGAGAGAACTGATTAAACAAAGTTTTCTTTGTCCGGGTGTACCTCGCATGTATGCCATGCACCCCTATACTCTTAATTGTATGCCACTTCATTAAAAAATAGTATATAAGTGGATTTTAATACTTTTTGTAATCTGTTGCATTTAACAAGCTCCACTCTTTTTGCAAACACATCTACTTTTATGTTCTAAGATTTTCACATTTAAATGTTTGCCTACGTTTTGCTTCATATAGGATTCTTCATTATTTTAATTATTTGAACAGTCTAACAGAAGGAAACAAGGATGAGGAAAGGAAGAGCATACTTTAGGCTCTGAAGACTGTTATTGGAGAGCCCATGTGAGACCCTTAACACAAGCATTCTCAGTAGGTGATCAAGTGAGGATTTTGCCTAGTCAGCAGTGTTTAGGCTCTTGCTCATGTTGTAACTTATAGTCCCCCTGCGGTCTCTAGAGGGCTGTAATTCAGAGGCCTCATTACAGCCGCAGCCACAGTGCCATCATACAATCATTCAAGGTGAAGTAAAAGATGATGCCCAGATATTATTAACCTGATATTTTGTCAAATAAACAGACAGATGAATTGCTCTACAGCGTATTTAAATAATACATGAGAAGTATTCTCGAGGAATACATTGTCTTTTAAAGTTACATGTGTCTGCTTCCTCAGAGGACAGCCAAGATGCTAGGGACTCTCCATAGTAACTTGCTAGAGTCACCAAAAGAAATGAGATTGTTGAATAAATATTTAAGAAGACATGTAGTTCATGTGTGAATTATTGTTGCTGAGTAGATGTATAAGATATTCTCTGTTGAAACACAAAACAACACACACACTAACACATCAGGTGCTTTAGAAAGATTCCTTACTTGTAAAATATTTCATCATATTACTAGAATGAACAATAATGATTTTAAAACTATATCTCTTATGTAAGAACACTGTCTTATTCACTGAAGAATACTGGCTCTTAAATTAAATGAGGATAATATACTTATCTAATGCATTAGTCATTTATGTCTAGATGATAATTTTGCAAGGTTTTGTTTCTTAGGCTATGTTTTCTCTATCAATTAATATATAAAAAAGTTAGCAAATCAATGGCAAGTGTCAAATAAGTATCTTGAATTAATTCAGAAAAAATGATATATATTAAATTCTTATTCCATTTTTCTTTCAGTTGGAAAAACATTTATATTCTAGACGGTTTTGCTAAGGTAATAGAAAATTTTCATTGGACTTAAATGGCACAGAGCATCTGAATATGAAATTCTACTTGGTCTTTTTCTCAATATTTGTAACTACATTGAAGAGTACAAACAGCATCGATTTCTGTAAAGAAATACCAAGCAGTTATGTGTGGACTGGTGTTTCAACTTTCTCCTGGTGTATTCATGTGACTGCTAAAAGAGGTTTTGAACTTAGGTTCAGAATTTCATTAAACTTGGAATAAAAGGTAAAACATTTTAAAATTGTGATGATTAGTAATAATAGGTATGCCACAAAATGCAATCTATATATAAAAATCACATAAGAATATCAATATATTAATTTTATTTTCAGTAAAATAATTGTCTGCAGAAAGAAAAATCTAGGTCAGTTGTCAAAATGCTTTCTTTGAATACAAGAAATGGATTTGAGTCATGACATATGAGTGGCAAGTCGCACTCATGGTGTTAGGTAGGAGGAACAAAAGTTCATGCTCATCCTCAACAACATTGATTTCACCAGTTTAGCCTATTGAGAACCCATTTTAAAATAATAATTATAATTATTATGATCTTTTCACTCCAGTGAATAATGTCATTCACTGGCATTAATCAATTATTTAACAGATAATGCTTTGTGCTATATTTTCTTTACACTTACTGTTCTCTTAACTGAGGGGCAGTAGGCCTTACTACCAGATAAAAAACTTGGTAAGGTCGAGCTAATTTTGAAACTCCAGAAATTTTCATAAATGAGAAGGGTAGATGTTTAAACGTAATCCTGATCAGGTTCCTGTCCTGGTACACATGGCCATCCACAACACTCTACTTACAGGACTGTGACAATCCATCACATACAGACAACACCTAAAATTCTTCCACCAGCAGATGAGACAAGATAGCATTTCCAGCAAAATTATCATCTCTTTTTAAATTTCACTTTATTTTCAATTATTCACTTTACATCATTGCCTTCTTCCCAGTCAACCCCTCCCAAGCCCCTCAGTTAAGAGGATTTGTGAAGTTTAGCTGGATGCATTTTAAAACATGGGCAGTCATAAGCATCAGGAGAGGATTGTGATGGAAAATATTGATTGCTAACTTGAGAGGATATAAGATCACTAAGTATGGAATCCTATGCGCATATCTGTAACACAATTTCTTATGTTATTTGAAGTTGGAGGACCCACCCAAAGTATGTGGTACCATTTCCATAAGAGGTTTGCCTTTCTCTTATTGCATTTTGTTTTTGTCTTATTTGGTTGTTGTCTAGTAGGGCCCTACTCTTTCCTGAAGGGAAATGTAAGGGCCTGTATTTAAGTGAGAGAGGAAGTGGGAAGACCTGGGAGAGAAGGAGGGAGGGGAAATGTGGTAGGATGTATTGCATGAGGGAAAAGTCTATTTTCAAAAGACTAAGAAAATAAAGGAGGGTGGTGGAGTGACCTGATTGCTATCATTCATCATTGTCTGCTTCCTACAGCTAATGCAATGTGACCAGCTCTGCACAACTACTGACTTTGTGCCTTCTTTGCTTTTGTGAACAACTGTGTTCCCTGGAACTGTTCTGTAGAACTCTAAACCAAATTAATCTCTATTTCCTATGAATTGTTTCTGAACATTTTAAGACATTATTGAGGCAAGTAACTAATGTACTTCACTTACATGATGTCCAAACAGCTTGTTTAATCAATTAGAAATCTGCATCTGCTTTTCTGTTCCTCTTTGTGACTGCCACAGCTCTGTGTTTTTTTTATAAAAACAGGTTGATCTTGACTCTTCCTCAGTGTCTCTAGCTTTAGTAACACCATTCTATTCAAGACCATTAATTGTTCTTCAGGCCATTTTATTAGTTATTAACTGGACAGCATTTGAAAGAATGAATCTATGCTACACAATTTTAATTTTAATTTATCAAGCATTATGCTGAAATAAAAAAAGGAAAAATATAGATCATGATATATTCATTCAATCAATCACTTTGATAAATAACCTCCTTTATTGTTTCAACTGACTTCAGTGGTTTTTCTTTATTCTTTTTCTTTTTATTGGCTATTTTTATTTACATTTCAAATGTGATCCACTTTCCAGGTTTCCTGTCCATAAACCCCCTGTCCTTCCCCCTTCCCCCTGCTTCACTCCTCCCCTTTCCACCTCCTTGCCCTGACATTCCCCTACACTTGGGCATCAAGCCTTGGCAGGCCCAAGGGCATTTCCTCCCATTCAGTGGTTTTTATTACTATTAATAATAGAATTCACCATTTAATAATTGTTGATAATTTCCAAATTACAAAAGAGCTGAATAAATATAAAGGAAAAGTCGATTCAAATTACCCAGTTATGAATTAGAAAAATGAGATGACTTTTATGCCCTAGCCAATCGATAGTGATGCTTTTTACTGAATTTTACATTACTTAAGGTAAGGCTTAAGCCAAGCCAAGTTAGTATATTTTGAAATGTCACCCATATTGAATGTACCTTTTTGACCAGTAGGTTACTCATATGGAAAGCATATCACACATTTAGTCAGTTGAGGGCAATGACAAACATAATGTTGATTCCCTAGATAGTGTTACATTTTGGTAATTATTATGGGATGAGAAGAATCATACAAAGATAGGATGCAATGTGGTGGAGGCGCTAAGGAATTGTTTATTTTATATATGTTAGTAATGGGGAAATAAGGGTGTTTTTAATTTATTCTTAATTTTATTTATGCATATACATGTATTCTGTGTCTGTAATAATAAATATGATTGGGACCCTGTCTGAACTAGAAGATAAGTCCAAATGCCTTGGAGCTAGAGTTACATGTAGCTGTAAAACACCTGATATTGGTTCGAAGAGACAAACTCAGATCCTCTTGAAGAGCAGCAAGTGTGGTAAACCACTTGAACGAACAATCTTTTACCTAAGTGTTTTGTAGTTGAAATGTTTGCATTTTTCAAATTACCAAGGCTTTGGAACAAAAACTGTATTAAAATGAATTGCTTTTAAATTCCATGTATTAATTTTTAAATAGTTGCTACTAAATAGCTGTATTTGTTACTCTTATAGAATTACTGTGAACCTAGGAAAGAGTCAAAATTCATGGGAATCATTAAACTTGATGTGCTGATGAAAATATCACAAAATAGTTTATCTTCAAGTTCCTTCTAAGGAATAGCACAGAGATCTTAATAGTGAATGATGATAATTCATGCCTAGAAGTACAGTTACCTTATTCATTATATAAATACAGGTTGTTTCTTATTGAGCCAAGAATGTTTCCACATACTTGTTTGTATACACACTAAGTTTTAGGCTAGCTTACTCCACTTGAGATTCTTTCTTAAAAAAAAAAGAAAAAGAAAAAGAAAAAGAAAAAGAAAAGAAAAAAGTGTGGCCATTATACTTACTGCCCACTCGTAGCAGTCAAGCTCAGTGTGATTATAAGTTGAGGTAAAATCTCCCTGATGATATCCACCACTTTTTATAGTACAAAGTAGCCATTCAGAGTTTCCTGACCTCCAAGTAATGAGAAACTTTTATTGGCTCTTTCGTAAAACTTTACATTCAGGTGACCTTAGATTTTCCTTTCTAACCTAAAGCTCAGTTCAAAATGCCTGAGGCTAAAATAATACTTCTTGCCTGTAGCAACCCCCTGCCACTTGCCCCAGTTTGAACCATCCTTACTCTCCCCATCTCCCAGTGTTCCACAGATCTCCTCATATCATGCTTGACTTTTTAAAGTTGAATACAAACTCTAGGTGAAGGTTGAACTGGAAATGCTCACACTGGCATTTCTTTGTCTCTCTTTTCATTTAATATAGAGAAACTAATACCTAAATTTTTCAATGTGATTTTTTCTTCTCTAAAATGTCATTACTATTCCTTGTAATTATGAATTCTTATAACTCTAAGGTTGATGTCTTGTGGTTTTTCCATTGTTCTCTGTACTACTATAAACTCCACATAACTAAGTGACCTTCAACTTTAGATCAGTGAGAGTTCCATTGAAATAGAGTAGTCATATAGTTCTGACAGAGAAGGGATTGTAACACTCCTTCCCACCTGACTTAGATATTAATTTATGTATTTTATGCCTTCCATAAACTAATATCAATGTTAAAATAACAGCAACATATGACTAATGATAACAATAAAATTATATTTGACCTTAAAATAATAAAAATGTCACTCATCTAATTTATCTGGAAATCTCTCCAAGTATTAGTAGAGGAATAGTAGAAAATATGGTGGTGGTATTTTTATAATATAATTCTAACTTTCAGAAAGATCGGCTTCTTCAAAAACAGTAAAAGTATTGAAATTTATTTTTCCACATGACAAAGAAGAAATGTAAACAATGTATAATGTATCAATGTGAATACATTGATAGTAATTCTTCTTTAATATGCCGTGGGAAGTTTATACTACCTTCCTTGAAGACCCCATCAAATCTTATTACTGTATTTGGAAGCAGAAGTTTGGAAGTTTTAGAATATGCCTGCCACATTTCTTCTTCAGCATATGGAGAACATGAACTGATTTATAGGTCAGTTTGTTCCCCGCACAAAATAATTATAAGAAATACCAATATAATCAATTTGTAATTAAATGTTTGCAAATTATCCAATTGATTAAGTACCAAACTAATTAGTTCTTTTTTGTTAATCAAAATCAGTTTGTTCCTAATAGTCTGGTGCTATCTGGGTACCACCTGGCCTTTGATTTATTAAAGGAATATTTTAAATATTTTTAATTGCCTAAGGAATTACTTATAAGTTCACGTCGGACTAAACTGTGAGTCTTATGTTTTATATCTAGTATGTTCAATCACTCAGTAATATAAAATGTTTCTTACTATGATATCTCTTCAACAAAGGGGGCCAACGTTAACCTTTGACACCAGCCTGGTGCACTCAAGCTGGGCCAGCTGAAACCTTCTGTGCAGCATTGTAACTTTCAGGCCTCCAGAAAATTAAGCAAACAAACAAATCCAAACCAAAGACAAACACACAAACAAAAAACAGAGAACACAAACAAAAACCAAAACCAAAAACTACGAAAACGACATGGAAGAAAACAGTTAAAAGTGTTGTACTGCCAAGCTACAACATACATAAACATAAAATTACTAGCACTGACTGCAAGATATGTGCAGATGTTCAAGAGCCACTCATGTGTCCCCAACAATCACCAGGTGTTTAATTGGACTAGGGAAATCATCTCCACTAAAATCTCTGCCAGCATTTCTGACACAGTGAAGACATGGAACGTTTTGCTTCATCAGCAGAATTCCTCACTACTTTCTAAATCTTATTGTTATATCCACAGATAAGTGTAACTACCACCACTAATCAAAGAAGATTATCACAGAAGACACAACCAGAAACAATACAGAGACCAACAGGGTCAATGTATGCCAAACCCCAACAGATACATGTATATAAATGACCCTGCATCTAAAGTTCAGGAAACATAACAGAAGATGCTGCTGAATGAATTTAAAAGCCAAATACTGAGTAGCCTGCCATTAAACATTCTATCTTGAAAATGGCTAGATAAAAAAAAATAACAATATCTATATCCATGGACAGGGTAACATGAAAGGAGAAAAATTACACCAGGGAACTACCTTTAATCAAAGAACTACCAGCAACTATTTGCTGTTGGATAATTAGAAGGGTAATTAGACTCTCTCAGGGATAAGTCCCTTTATTAACCAATGCAGAATGGTCAGCCTTCAAACCAAATAACCACAAACTCCGCAGCCATGTGTGTGTGTGTGTGTGTGTGTGTGTGTGTGTGTGTGTGTGCGTGTGTGTGTGTGTGTGTCTGTGTCTGTGTACATGTGTGTGTGTGCACATGCACGAGTATATGTATGCCTAACACACACATATGTACATATACATATACATATACATATACATATAAGCAAAAAGAGTGGCTAAAAACTTGGGAAAGTAGAGAATGTGAACAATATTTGAAGGAAGATAACTGGGAGGGACTGAATGAGGAAAAGGGAAGGGGGAAGTTTTGTAGTTCTATTACAATTAAAGCAATTATAAAACAATATTTGATTTTAAACACCAGGAGAAAAAGCAGGCTGGGTAAGTCTCTGCCTCCAGGGTCTGCATAGAGTTTCCGTTCTAACTTGCTTTGATGATGACTATGGTCCTTGTTTATGTATAAGATGAAATAAATCTATCCCTTCATTTCAAAGTAAAGAAAGAAAAAATGAAAGAGAAAAAAATTAATTTCCCTTTCAGATTAGGGTAAGCCGTGGTGGAGGAAATGGAGGTTCATCTGAAGTAAAAAATGTCATCTTTGTGTTTAAATTTGATCCAAAACCATAAAACACTGAAGAAAATTTGATGGGAACATTTAGAAAAGGGAGGATTTATTTTATGTTGCTACAATTATAGAGGTTTTTCTACAGACCAAAGATAGCATTCTAAAATTCATACCAATGTACTGATTTAACTTTGATTATGAAATATGCACTATAACCAGTATCAGTAATCACTCTAATGAACAAGTCCATCGAATATGGCTATCTCTCATCACAACTCGGGCATTTGTTATATATTAATGACATAACCTGAGTTCAGTGTCATCAAAAAGATTATATTCTAATAAGAAAGACATCTGCATTAATCAGGGACTAATTTTGTACACTTGACTCATGTCACACAACCTTAGTTACATTTCTTGTTGCTGTTATCAGTGATGACGCAAACGTCATCTCCACCATCCATTCGTAGCTTTGTCAGACACTGTCTTATTTTCTAGCACTGAGGGGGAGCCACACAAGACCTGAAAGTGTCTAATCCGTTTTTATCTTCAGTCATTAGAGGAGATCAATGACTGCACGTATGAGAGTGCACAGTTGACTTTCTTCACTCTTTCGTACATCAAGATATCTACATTAGAAATGTTCTGACAGAAAAATAATATGCTTCCCAAATCAACTATATTAACAAAGTACAAGCCTTGTGTGGTGTGAATGCCTGCTATCTTAGCCCTCAAGAGGCAGATGTAAGTAAATCTCTGTGGGTTTTAACGAAGCCAGCCTTATCTACAAATGAGTTGCAATCAGACTGAGCTATAAAATGAGATTCCATCTAAACCACAAGTAAACAAACAAAAATGACAGACCACAAGTAGTCAGAGGCCTGTTTCATAGGCAACTCTAGGTCTTAAGTTGACAATACTATACAACCTCCTCCAAGTGTCACCTTTAACTGTTGATTACATCACTTTTAAGCCCTTCCATCTCATCCCTTGGGGGTCACAGGTTCAGTTCCTTGCTATAACATAAATTGCATTCCCTCCAATTTGAAAAGTCTTTATGGTCTTTAACAACTCCAATAGGCTAAAAGTCCAAAGTAGCTTTACTAGAATTTCTATAAAATTAAATACAATGTCAATATGATGATAAAAAAAATAAACACCCCAAAAAAGGATGATTCAGGGCATTGGAAGGGAACTGAAGGAAAAGCCAGCAGAACAAATTCCAAATTGTACAGCCTTATTTCTGACCTCTGCAAGTCTTAATGTTGTTTTCCAGGCTTCAAATGCGTTAGTTAGCTCCACTTCTGTAGCCTTGCTGCCTTATACATATATAGCATCTTCTCTAAGTCTGCTAAATTACATAACTTCAGCTACTCTCAGTACTCTTCTGGCATTTTCAGCACCTGAGTGTTTCTAGTGCAGGTGAGATCTCATATCTACAATATTCAATAGCTCCTCAGAGTTTGTCCATATGGGTTCACTGCTCACCATTCATCATCTGGCCTCAGCTGCTCTCCATAACTTACCAATGTTGCCAAGTTCAAATACTAGTTTGTTGCAGTAAATATTAATAAAAGAATCTCACCTGACCTCTAACCCGAAAAGAATCTCACCTAACCCCTAACCCATGCTAGTTTCAGCACTAGGTACCTTGCTGTGAAAAGAAATGGGCTACTCTGAGTCAGAGCTGAGAATGTGGCTTTCCAGAAAAGAGTATACTTGCAGGATAGTTGACTGACATTCTCTGCCAAGTCATAAAAATTAGTCCTTCAAAATTTTGTATTACACAGTTCTGTCAGATGATACTGTGCCAGAGGGCTGAAGCCTGATGCTCTTATATGTTGCTAACAGGGGACTGTACCAGTGGACAGTTGTCTCTTCAGCTTGTCTCAGTTCAGGAAGCCATGTCAGATTTCCTGTATTTTCAGATAGTATTGGTTGTTCTCAGATTTTTGACAAGGTTGAAGAATCTTTATAGTCTCATAGCCCAACCAGGCTATTTAACATTGAGAATACATATTTAATTGGATAGTTTTCAGATAGTATGCAAACTAGCCAAGACACAACACAGATTTTAAGCTTTTAGCTAAGATAGGGAACAGATTGTACTATTTAATTGACATAAATGATGGACTGGGTGTTAGGTGTATTTCATACTTTGCAGATTACAAATTGGTTATAGCTGTGCTTAGCTTACATTTGAGAGAAAAGTTCCTTTTTGTTCACAAGATAAGGCAAGGCCTGTGATTGGGCAGTGAAAAAGTAAAGCAGGAATAGAATTTTTGTAAGGCAGAAGAGAGGAAAAGAAAGAGAAGAACCAAGATGGAGGCAGAGAAGGACGACCCAGATCCGTGTGGCCTTAAATGGCCACAGGTAGTTAAGAATATTTCTTAGGGGATGGATTTTTACAGGACAATTTGTCTTATCTAGGTGGGCAGTTTATATCTTTATCAATTGGCTGTGAGTTTTTTATGAGGATGGTTTGTAGATTGAAAATTTAAGATATAAATCTGATTGGTAGATTACAAGTTTATTGAGTTTTGATTTCAATGGGTTACTGGGAATTGTGACAGTAACCACAGGGGGCAGGTGCTTGGAATGTGGGCAGAGTCCACAGCAAGATTGTTGCAGGAAGGTGGCTGCTGCTGGGATCAGACAGCGGCCAGCAAGAGTGTGGGATAGAGAATAGGAGCTTAGCCGCTTTACCGGGTGAGACACTTTGCTGACTGTGATGAAAATACCCCGCAGATACCATGTAGCCCACCAGTGCCAGAACTAAAGTGGGTTTGGTGAAATTCTTTTACTAATATTTACCGCAACACTAGCCTGAGACATATCCTGGCCCCATTGAGCCAAAATGATGTCAGTGTTGGGAGATGACATTATGAAAACTTTTCCAGTCAATATTTTGAGTAGCAGTGCAGACAGTCATCTCTCAAAATGATTCCATTTTGTCAACTTGAAAATTAAGATTAGTTATCACAGGTGTCATTGCGTTGTATGGCTTTATTTTTGGAGAGATATGAACAGATGTTTACTCCCAGCAGGTAGGGTTAATGAGACCCAAGGAAAGAATTTATCAAAGTCTAGATTGGAGAAAAAAAAAAAAACTGAGGTTATGGTTACTGGTAGGAACGTAAATGAGATAGCCTTAGACATGGTACTTAATAATAATGCATCTGAGCCTATGGAAAGTCCATCACATCATGGGCATGGCTCAGACATGCTGCATTCCTGGAAACCCCTATTCAATTTTCAAGAAGTTCTACTTCAGAAGCATTTCTCATGGCTTTATCCAGCAATTGTTTACTCTGCTTTTAAATCTTGTAACAGTCTCAGTTTCTTGAGTCCTCTCTGAATAAAAGAAATAATTCAATAAAATAAAATAGCTATACACAATAATATAAGTAGACTAATAATCTTTCATCTTAACAATTATGACAAAGATGGTAGGATTGGAATAAAGAAATCTATGTTATATAATAGCTAGATAGAATATATTGCTATGCTATTTTGAATGTTAACTAGTGGAATTATTATAGTTTTAAATAATGTGATGATTGGATATTTTATTGCTTTATTTAAAAAGAACATATTTAGAGTGCATAAGCACGCATATCCTAATATATGGATGGGACATCTGGACTTGGTTAATCTGAGATCTTTGTACTGCTGCTCTATATCAAATAGCACTTATAGAGATTTTTCCCCTGTAAGGAATTACTTGGAAAAATTTTTTTGTTATAACTTGTTTACACTTTTCCCTTACTAGAGAGCAAAATATATTTGAACATAATATAGAACATCTATTTTCTTTACTTTGATAATATTTACAGCATCTTTCATGGATTTATCAAGAGATATAAAATTTCCTATAGTTAGAACCATTCAAGGCATCAGTAGGGTTTCTTAGTGTTGATGAAACTATTGATCATATAAACATTAAAATGATGTCTGCTGTAGCAAATGCCAATAAAGTGGTTGTACATTAATCAGAAAATCAATACACTTGTCAATAGAAAGACAACATTTGACAGAATGCTGCTGCAGCAAGACCTAGTAGCCAAGGGCCAGAAGCTAAGTAACACAGCATGTGACCTATTTATTTGACTTCAAGCTGTTTTCAAATTGTATATGAAAAAAATCAACCATTGAACCAAACTCTCAGAAGCTCTATAGCCATCCATTTAGAGTTTGTCTTAGAAAAGTAAAGACTTGCTTACTTCTACAGTATAGTTTATCCTTTTAAATTCCTAAATTGTTATATATGCTATGTTGTCTTCTACAGTTTAACCACTTACTCAGATTAGGTAGAGCATGTTTGAAAATTTTATATATATATATATATATATATAAAATTATATATATACAATTATATATATATGATTATATTTTTCCTTTTTTTAAAACCACTATTGAATTCAAAGCAGAAATCTTGTCTTGGAATCTGTGTATTAAATTTTCTCAATCACTTCTCGGCCTTTTGGCTAAGATCATGTGTAAATTTTCTCAATATTTTTGTATATATGAACATGAGCTAATCTATTAAAATAATTAGAATACCTATTTCAAGAGCATAAAAGAATAATTAGTGAAAATAAGAAAAATAATTACATTTGTCTTTAAACATATTTTATTACTGAAAATCAACCAACCACATCATTATTCAAATCTGATTAAATAAATATGTTCATTGGCTTTTTTTGTGGTTTTTAGAAATTTGTTACTCCATTGGAAGCTCAATCAGAAAAATGTTTTGAGTCAATAGTTCTTTATAAGATAGTCAAGTACATTATTATTTTTTTCCATGCTGACTGTTCTATCAGAGCCATTAAAAACAAATAATAAACACTGAATTATTACAAGAAAACTCATGAGGATATATTTCTTCAGGTTTTGTTCAAACTCTTAGATTCTAAAATTTCATTGTTAGTGTATCAATATTAACGTAATGATGTATGCATCTGTATTTCTTATAATGAGGAAAATTACAAGATTTTTTCAGTTTATACTGCAGCAGCATACTGACTGTTCCTAAAGTCTGCTCTATGTGTAGCAGTCCTTAGACTGACTTTTAAATTCTACATGAAATGCAGCACTGACAACAGTTCCATTTTTTTTCTATTAAGTATCAGGTGTTAACAATTTAAAGCAACATACAGTTTATAAAGTATTGATCTTATAAAGAAAACTGTAAAAAAAATACAAATATAACTTCTAAGTCTAAATATTCCAAACAGATTATTGGTGTTAAAGCAGTCCATTAGGTATAATTCATTATAAAAATAGCACTAAAAATTTCACAAAGCTAGGGTATTTTAAAATGCACACTTCAAAATAATGCATGGTCCTTTCTTTTATCCCCTAAAATAAAGAAAAGGAAGAAAGAAATTGTATTACTACTCAGTAGGAAAGATAGCTTTATTATTTTTGGAAGTTATATATTATTGTATCTAAATTACTTAAAATAGTTATAAACCTGTACAAGTGAACATTATGTATATCCAGAAAAAGTTATTGAAGTAATTTATTTTCTTTCTCATCCCAAGCAAATACTTTAGACAGGAAAGATCAAGGATTACTCATCATTGACAATTAGAAACACTTTAGCCCGTGATGTTGCTACTTTAGAAAAAAATGACAATTTGATTAGAATTAACATTTTAAATTACATATGGGCTGGAGAGATGGCTCAGCCGTTAAAGGCTAGGCTCACAACCAAATATACATATGTTTATATTATAAATCATAATCATATATTAAAATGTGTGATTTTTTAAAAAAAATATGTTAGGTATTGGGATGAATATATTTTCAAAAATGCATTAATATATGTAAGAATTCCCCCTAGCATTTACAGTATAAGAAATTAAGTCAAATCTGGAAGTATTTGTGTAGATCATTAATGTGTGTTGTTTACTCTCAAAGGTTTACTGTTAGAAATTTCGTCACTTGTTTTTACATAAAATATGAACCTCAAATGTAGGTTAGGGTCACTGCTGAACTAAAGAATAATAGAATACCTATCTACCAATATCCTGGGTTATTTATGAAAGTATTAATGAATTAGGCAGTTTCATAACACGTAATTTGCTAAAATTTGGATTATGTAACATTTTTACAGGAAAGATGTTGTATTGTAATTGAAAATTTATGTTTATATTAAAGATTGAGAAGACCACATAATGTTGATTTGATGAATAAATTTTTATTAAATTTCCCTTAGGATTAAAAAACTATCAGAAAATTAGAATTTTTGATTAAACCTACTATGTCAGAAATTTAAATTATTTATATAAATATAGCTATTTATACAATATTATAAATTTATATAAATATATTATGTACATTATATAATATATGTGTAAACTTATTTAATATATATTATACATATGTATATAACATATAACACTATAAAATTTATATATAATATATGATAGTATATATATATATTCTATATGTAAATATTTTATCAAATATATTATATATTGTAATTATACTCTCTCTATATATACTGTATAGTATGTGACTTGTAGCAGGGAAGAATATCAACCCACATGCCAGCATTTACTATCACTTTAGTTTTGATCTTAGCAGTTCTGATGGGTGTAAGATAGAACCTTAGAGTTGGAGGAGTTAGGAAAAGGACTGAAGGAGCTGAATGGGTTTGCAAGCCCATAGGAATGACGAATATGAACCAACCAGAACCCCCAGAGCTCCCAGGGACTAAACCACCAACCAATGAGTACACATGGAGGGACCCACGGCTCCAGTTGCATATGTAGCACAGGATGGCCTTATCTGGCATCCATGGGAGGAAAGGCCTTTAGTCCTATGAAGGCTAGAAGCCCCAGTGGAGGAGAATGCCACGGTGGTAGGGTAGCAGTAGGTGTGTGGGAAAAGTACCCTCATAGAAGTAGGGCGAGGGGATATGGGATGGAGGTTTGCAGAAGGGAAACTGGGAAAGATGATAACATTTGAAATGCAAATAAATAAAATATCCAATAAAAAAGGGGAAGAAAATATATAATATAATGTATATTTATAATATATAATATATAATATATAATACAATTTTGTAATATGAAGTACATATATATGATATAACATTTTTTGCATATTGTATATTGCATATTGTATACCATACAACACATATCATATTTTATATATTATATATTATATATTACATGTAGTTCATTTATATAATAGTATATAGTATATATAGTTATATATAATAAATCACATATAATTATATAAAATTATATACACTAATATTTAACAAATTATATATGATACATCAATATTAATATTAATATATAAATTATATGTTTTAAATAATTATTGTATGTATTCATGCAATATAAATTACATATAATATTAATTAATGATCACTTTCAATTTAAACTATGAATATTACTTTTTGTGTATTTTGTTTCATATTTTTCCAGAAGATTAGTCAAAGTGTTTAGTCAGTACTTAGTTTTTTAAAATATATAATCTGGGCATATCATTTTATCATTTCAATGGTGTATAAATGCTCCAATCAAATCATTTAACACCAGAGATGTTAGGCTATTTACTATTTTAATTTCCCAAGTATTTTAACAGTAAAGTTAATTCTAGACATTATTAAATTCTCATAATGTTATTCCACCAAACTGTTTTAATTTTCATGGATTTTAGAGCTGATTTATCCATTAATTAATACCTTGAGCAATCAAATTAAACAGATAGAAGATCCCAAATTAAGTCATTAAAATGTGTAATATAATAAAGACATTTAGAAAGCAAAACATTCAACTCTTAATGTTTCTATTTGGAACAAGTTATTCAAATATTGTGATATCAAATTATTTATTTTGACATCTTTCTAAAACTTTCATTCTTGGAGCTAATTTTTTGTGTAAAATTTCTTAGATCAATGAATGGCGATTTTATCATCACTGTAATCATGGTCTTTGTGAAAAGTGTTTTTATTTTATTAATTTTATCAACTACAATAGACCAGTTCTCCTTTTCATAGGGTTCTTCTTCTACTCTGGGGCAAATTTGTCTTACTGTGGCCTCTAGTGTGCCTATTACTCATAGTGGGTCAGTATGACACTGTGACGGATGCAAAATGTCCCAGAACTCTTAGTGCTAAAAATGATGGCAGTCATAAGATATACTAGAACTCTGCAGAATCAGTTCATGGAATGTGTGTTTTACCTGTGCTTTTTGTAGGAGACATTTCTCATTCTCTGTTTTGTTAATAATAAATAACAGAATGAAATATGTTTAAAGAAACATTCTTACATCCAAGACAACATAACCTCTCCTGTCCTTTATAATTGAGCCTACTAACCATTTTAGCTTGTGAAATTTCTGTCCATTTTTCAAGATTCATCGATTTCTTTCAGGGGCTTCATTTACAAATTACAATAAATTTAAATCTCTGCAGTATTCACGTCCTTACTAATTTATGCCACAGGTTCTAGTATGTAGCATGTCTTCTACTCACCCTTGATAGTATAATAATCCACATTTCCTTTTGTACTATGAGATCTCTTCCCCTCAATCTCAAGGAATCAATTAAAGACTGGTGACAAAGGAAGAGATTTAGGAGTTATGCAAATCAATATTAGAGTTATACAAAATACTCAGAAAGAACATTGCAATGATTTAATTATGAATTAGAAAAATGAAGTATATTTCATGCCATATTGAATCTAGAGTAATTTATATTTTGAGCATAAAATAGTCATAACAACAAATTATATGTTCTAGGTATCTGTGTTTTACTCATTCAAAATGCATGTTCTTTTTTAGTTACTATAGGAATTGCAACATATTTCTCTGTGTAAGAGCTGTATGATAATTTATGACATACTTTCAACCCAATACAGAATCTTATTAAGAGATTTATGCACTTTTGTCAATGGATAATAAAAGTTATTTCTGTTCAGATACTAAGCAAGAGTTCATATGTTTGAATATGAGAATTACTGTCTTCATCTTGGTCATCCATCTTATTCCGCTTCAAATAGGACTGGGGAGTTCCTTTGTAAGCTGACTGTCAATTATCTCTCCTATGTGTTTGCATTTGTTTGCCTCATTGTATATGTATATGAGTCAAAATCACATTACTTCCACTGCAATACCTCACTTCATAGGATTATATAGCAATATGTATCTCCTAGAATTTGCCTTCATTTAAGGATGCTATCAAATTCATTATTATCAGCTAGTAATGTTCTGATTAAATTTTCAGTCTTTAGATTTATTTAGAAAGTATAGCATTCTGAGCATGTTAATTATAGGTGTTTCTCTTCTCAGTTAATTTTTCCACAGCTTTGTAAACTTAAAAATAAGATAAATAATCATACTGTCATATAACACATAGCAATTAATGGATTGTAAATGTAAAATTCCTTCATATATCCAGCCCACTATTGTAAATTTTCAAATCTCTTACTTTTAAATCACTATGTCTGCTATCCAACTTAATGGGTTTTCATCCATATATAACATGTCACATTCCTTTCTCCTGTTTCAGATAGGTGTACAATTAGTTAATTTTAATAGCATCCAGAATATTTTGCTGATATTTAAGCCATGAAACTTGATAGCAATCGCTGAAATCACTGAAATACTTTCTAGCAGTTTTGATTTTCGAGTTTTATGTGCTCTATCCAGATGTGGACAAGAGTACAGAGGAAGAATTGAAACATGCATGGCCATGATGGATATACACTGAACTAAGATGGTGAGCTTCATGCATATTTACCATGGACTAATCATCTGATAAGGCTTGTACTGTAAAGCCCTCTCTTGAAAAATTTAGGAGTCTGTGAGTTGAAAAATTCTGAAGAAATGGGCACCCAATTCTAGTGATGAGAGTTAAATGAAAAAGTCTTTCTTGTACACACATCTGTATATTACATCCTTGCTTTAACCACCATTTGAACTAAATGTTTTGTGGAAATATTTATCTTGCATAGTTACTCTTGTGCTCATTAGGTAAGAAAGGTGACAAGCTTTCAAGGACAATATGATTGCCTAGAGAATTCACAGAGCAACCTGAGCTCTATATGCAAATGGCCTATTTTAAAAGTGTACATATGGCTGACAAGAAAGATTGGGCATAAAAATTATAAAAATCAGAAAAGCAAGTCACCTTCTGCAAGATACTATCTTCCAGACATGAGTATAAGTATGTATACATGTTTGTTCAATCAGATAATGATTTTTTTCTTTTTTCTTTTTTTTCTTTTTTTCGGAGCTGGGGACCAAACCCAGGGCCTTGAGCTTGCTAGGCAAGTGCTCTACCACTGAGCTAAATCCCCAACCCAACAATCAGATAATGTTAATAAAGTAAAGTAGTTAATTTGAGAATTGGTTGGAGGAACACAAGGTAGAGAACAGTAAATACAGCATATACATCAAATACTCACAAAACTAAAAACAGCAAATTAATATAAATTAGAAAATTAAATATTTTATTGCTTTAGAGTCTTATAAAAAAATTAACTCATACTTATTTTGTGCTAATAAGATGTTTTGGCAATTTTTTAAGATATTGATTTTTACAACCTTGATAAAACTCAATAAACAAGAATACTTATTGATGGCTAAGTATTTTCTATTATTATGACATTTATATACCACTATGTATAAATCACAGGATCATATCATTGAGAACAAAATAAACACACATTTTATACTTTCAAACACATTAGTTTATTAAGTCCCTTTAATTTTTGACAAAGGAGACAAAACAATCCAATGGAAAAAAGATAGCATTTTTAGCAAATGGTGCTGGTTCAACTGGAGGTCAGCATGTAGAAGAATGCAGATCGATCCATGCTTATCACCCTGTACAAAGCTTAAGTCCAAGAGGATAAAGGACATCCACATCAAACCAGATACACTCAAACTAATAGAAGAAAAACTAGGGAAGCATCTGGAACACATGGGCACTGGAAAAAATTTCCTGAACAAAACACCAATGGCTTATGTTGTAAGATCAAGAATCGACAAATGGGATCTCATAAAACTGCAAAGCTTCTGTAAGGCAAAGGACACTGTGGTTAGGACAAAACGGCAACCAACAGATTGGGAAAAGATCTTTACCAATCCTACGACAGATAGAGGCCTTATATCCAAAATATACAAAGAATTCAAAAAGTTAGACCGCAGGGAGACAAATAACCCTATTAAAAAATGGGGTTCAGAGCTAAACAAAGAATTCACAGCTGAGGAATGCCGAATGGCCGAGAAACACCTAAAGAAATGTTCAACATCGTTAGTCATAAGGGAAATGCAAATCAAAACAACCCTGAGATTTCACCTCACACCAGTGAGAATGGCTAAGATCAAAAACTCAGGTGACAGCAAAGGCTGGCGAGGATGTGGAGAAAGAGGAACACTCCTCCATTGTTGGTGGGATTGCAGACTGGTACAACCATTCTGGAAATCAGTCTGGAGGATCCTCAGAAAATTGGACATTGAACTGCCTGAGGATCCAGCTATACCTCTCTTGGGCATATACCCAAAAGATACCCCAACATATAAAAAAGACACGTGCTCCACTATGTTCATAGCAGCCTTATTTATAATAGCCAGAAACTGGAAAGAACCCAGATGCCCTTCAACAGAGGAATGGATACAGAAAATGTGGTACATCTACACAATGGAATATTACTCAGCTATCAAAAACAATGACTTTATGAAATTCGTAGGCAAATGGTTGGAACTGGAAAATATCATCCTGAGCGAGGTAACCCAATCACAGAAAAACACACATGGTATACACTCATTGATAAGTGGCTATTAGCCCAAATGCTTGAATTACCCTAGATGCCTAGAACAAATGAAACTCAAGATGGATGATCAAAATGTGAATGCTTCACTCCTTCTTGAAAAGGGGAACAAGAATACCCTTGGCAGGGAATAGGGAGGCAAAGATTAAAACAGACACAGAAGGAGCACCCATTCAGAGCCTGCCCCACATGTGGCCCTTACATATACAGCCATCCAATTAGACAAGATGGATGAAGTGAAGAAGTGCAGGCCGACAGGAGCCGGATGTAGATCGCTCCTGAGAGACATAGCCAGAATACAGCAAACACAGAGGCGAATGCCAGCAGCAAACCACTGAACTGAGAATAGGACCCCCGTTGAAGGAATCAGAGAAAGAACTGGAAGAGCTTGAAGGGGCTTGAGACCCCATATGTACAACAATGCCAAGCAACCAGAGCTTCCGGGACTAAGCCACTACCTAAAGACTATATACATGGACTGACTTTGGACTCTGGACTCTGACCTCATAGGTAGCAATGAATATCCTAGTAAGATATTACTAGGAATATTGTAATATTCCTAGTAGTGGAAGGGGAAGCCCTGGGTCCTGCTAAGACTGAACCCCCAGTGAAAGTGATTGATTTTGGGGGAGGCGGCAATGGGGGAGGGCGGCAACGGGGGGAGGATGGGGAGGGGAACACCCATAAAGAAGGGGGGGGAAGGATTAGGGGATGATTGCCCGAAACCGGAAAGGGAATAACACTTAAATGTAAATAAGAAATACTCAAGTTAATTAAAAAAAAAAAAAGATCAATGTTAAAAAGAGTATTCACTCATATATGTGAGTAAATATATCTACACTATATATTAATTTAGTATTAATATTGTACATTATATATATGTATAATACTATATATTTATGCCATATATTAATTCCAAAATGAAATACATACAAGTTCAGTCGGATTACATTCAATATAAGCAATTTTAGTATGACAATATAATTTTTTTTTTCTAAATGCATTTCTCAGCTTTGTATTCATCACACAGTGTACTCCTGTCTGAGCAACCACGTATTTAAAATTTTTTAGTGGCTGAATTAAATTTCAAACTCTTGATTCCATCTTGATGGACTTAAAATGTAAAAATTTTAATTAATTTGCAAGTGAAGAAGTGAGATTGATTTTTTTTCTTATGTGACATGTAGTATGAATTTGGAAGTCAGAACCTCCATCAAGAAAAACTAGAAGCTAAAACTATAAACCTATTAGAAGAAAAGCTACCAAAGCAAGCAAACAACAAAACAGGGAATGAATTAAATATACAGGAAACTAAGGAAAGGGAAATATAGGGTGCCGTTTTTTCTCTTTACATTTAATTGTTTCTGTACTTTCACATTTGGCATTATATTATGCTGACACTTTTTAAAATATAATTATATATTTATTGTATTATTTCATGTATAAGTACCTTGTTTACAGCAGTCTCAAATCCTTGTCACGTTCTCTCCTCTTCCAAATTCATTATCTTTTAATATAATTTTTATAATTATATATCTATATATAGATGTCTATAAATATATTAAGATATTATGTATAGTCCAAAATATGTAAAATGTACTGAGAAATGTATTGTTGCTCATATGTACCTGTCAGTGGTAGATTGCGGTCATTTTCTCTGTTGTTCAAAGTTTCTTTGATGAGCTTTGGCAGCCACAGCTTTCCTGTGAGGGTAACTTATTTTGAATAAAGTTAGATTTTATATCAGTTCAGGAACATGGCTAGAGTGGGTTTTCCTCTTGCATTTCTGACCACTTCAATTACGGTTAGATGGCTAGTTTTACAGCACCGGCCATGACTAATGTCGAGAAGTAGACAGATGTTGGTTAACTCTAAATTAACGTGCAACTGTTAGAACACTAGGGGCATCTTGCCAATCACTCACTATCGCACTTCTTAGACCTTGAATCTGGGTAGGAATATGGATTAATTATCCTCTCTTTGGAGCTTTCATAGCATTTTTCAAGAATATGAGAGTTAATTCTCATGAGGAAGCTTTCATGGCTATTTTAATCTGACTCCACTAAACCTATGTTGGAAGTAAGTGGTGCCATCAACAATAGGGTCTTGTTTTCAATTTCTAGAAGCTAATCAACAGTAATGGCCATAGGTTATATTATTTTCAAATCTCTTGAATCAGCAACTTGAAGGCAGATTTTACAGGTTTGCCATGTGGGTTGTAATTAGATAGTCTGTGTATGCCACTTAGTGTCAGAATTATCTGCCAGGTGGCATAACTCCATTTAAATTATATATAGCATTATATATGCAATTTTAAATGAATTTACAAATGTTTCCTCATGAGTTTTTCAAACACCTTTATTGTTATTTATATGCTGATTATGAACTACACTGGAATGATGAACACTGATGATGTCTTTTGGCTTATAGTTTTCCAGCTTCATCAACAGAGAAGAATTTTTTTTTGTTATCTTTATCTATTGGACCTGATCAGATTATATCCCTAGTGACTTGTACAATGACTTTATGTAGGCTTATTTGTAATTCCAACTGGAAAGATGTAGGTGGAATTGGCTAAATTGATAATGGTAATAAAGATTATAATGATGGTAAGAATGTAGAAAGAAAATAGTTTTCCATAGAAATTTAAATTATGCAAATGATAATAAATAACACTGAAGAAAAGGCTGCAGTCAATTTTAGAGTCATTTTAATTCTAAAGTGAACACCTTATTGGCAATGAATAAAAATTAAGAACTCAATTCACCATAGTTAGAGCATAATTTAAGTTAGGTTGAAGTAAACCCATAGTAAAATACCTCAAATCTAGCTTCAAAATGAACTTTCTAAAACAAGTACAGAAGGCGTCTTAATATAATTTCTCTGTTTAAAAGTATGTTTAGGGGTTGGGGATTTAGCTCAAGCGCAAGGCCCTAGCAAGCGCAAGGCCCTGGGTTCAGTTCCTAGCTCTGAAAAAAAGAAAAAAAAAAAGTATGTTTAGGTGCTTCGTAGCTATTTTGTATTCCTCGGTTGAGAACTCTTGGTTTTGCTCTGTACCCCATTTTTAAATAAGGTTATTTGATTCTCTGTAGTCTAACTTCTTGAGTTCAACAAAATACACAGAGGAGGAAGTAAGGAGAAAAAGTGTGGAGCAAGACTGGAGGAAAAGCAATCGAGAGATTGCCCCACCTAGGGATCCATCCCATATACAGACATCAAACCCACATACTGTTGTGGATGCCAAAAAGTGCTTCCTGACAGGAGCCTGATATAGCTGTCTGCTGAGAGGCTCTGCCAGAGCCTGACAAGTACAGAGGCGGATGCTTGCAGCCAAACATTGGACTAAGAACAGGATTCCCAACCGAGGAGTTAGAGAAAGGACTGAAGGAGCTGAAAGGGTTTGCAAGCTCATAGGAAGAACTACATTATCAACCAACCACACAACCCCCAGAGCTCCCAGGGACTAAACCACCAACCAAAGTGTACACTTGGAGCAACCCATCTCCAACTGCATACCTAGCAGAGGATGGCCTTGTTGGACACCAATGAGAGGAGAGGCCCATGGTCCTGTCAAGGCTCAATGCCCCAGTGTAGGGGAATGCTAGGGCAGGAAGGCAAAGGGCGGGGTGGGTGGGTGGGAGCACCCTCACAGACGAGGGGATGAGCGATGGGATAGGTATTTTGGGAGGGCAAACTGGGAAAGCGAATAACATTTGAAATGTAAATAAAGAAAATATCCAATAGAGGAAAAGAAAATAAAGTTTGTTTAGGGATCTGAAAAGATAAAATAAAGCAATAGAAATATGTTTAGTTGTAAACATTGTAAAAGTCAATTTCATTTACAAGATGTAATTGTCATCTCTGAGGATTACTGCTAAATAAACTCATCCTTCCTAGTTCTTTCTGAACTCTGACTGGTTGGTTCTACTCAGCTGCTCTCACTCAAACTCTTCTCTAAGTTGATTGATTCAAACTGGCTTCTCTGTATTGTCACTGAATTGATCTTCTTGGCTAACTCTGGCAGTTCATTCTAATCTTCTGGTTCCTTCTCATTTGCTGGATCCTTTCTTCATCTGCAACCTGTCACTGTGAGATTATGCCAAACAAATTGCGCTCTCGCTCCCCCCCTCCATATGTGTGTGTGTGTGTGTGTGTGTGTGTGTATGTGTGTGTGTATTTGTGTGCATGTATATGTATGTATGTATGTATATGCACTTCTCTTTTGATTCACTTCTCTATTCTGTCTTTTCTCATCCTATCTATGGTTCATTCCTTCAAATATTCTTCTGATTCATCATTCTGTCTGCCCCTCCATTAGCCATCACTTTCAAGCATGACTGATTTCTTTTTGAACTAATCTTACCCTCACTGTTAGGGATTAAAGGTGTGTACTAAGGGTGTGTCCATATTCCAGGCAGATCATTCTGTAATCAGGGCATGTTTTCCTTCTGGACAGATCATAAAGTCCTAGAAAGTCTTTGGATGAATTAAAATTCATGCCCACAATGCTAATTTAAGTAGAAAACATATTTGAAGTAACTTTTTTCAAATATGTCATTTCTTTAAAATACAACTAATACTAAGTATTAAATTATATCTTTTACGAATGTTATTCCACTTACATCCTACAGAAAATTTAACTTCAAATGACATTATTTATTATAAAGAGAATAACAGTAATAATTCCGCCACCAGTATAAAAAATAATATTGAAAATATCTCATATTTCTGTTTGGATATAAAACTGTTATCTAGAGACATTTGGGATTTATTTTTAGCATAACTCAATTTTCTACATCTTTATACTTTTTTTTTTTTTACAAAACTAATATTGTCAGGAGCTATTTCAGAATCTGAATGACTGAAAATCAAGTACAGTAATGCCTATGTTTAAACTGCGTATTTACTACAGGGACATTATATTAAAATGATTTTGTCTATCTCACATTTCCTCTTCTTAGTTCTCAGAATATCCTTATATTTTAGATATAGATTTCCCTTTCATTCATTCTTAATGTTTGAAACTGTTACTTATAGCTAGTCATGCTAACAAACTTGTAAATATAATTTTAAAATGCATGTTTTCTAGGCCTGAAACTAAGTGATACAAAATTTAATTAAAACCATGAAATACAAAAGGATTATACTTTTCAGACAATGCAAAATGTCAAAAATGCCCACACGTGAATGATGTGAATAAGAACTTTGTTTTCATATTTTAAAAGAAATGTGATGATTATTGTGAATTTCAACATGACTAAATCCAACACTTGGAAGACATGTCTCTAGTTATGAAGAATTTTCTTGTATACATTGAATTTATGTAGAAGGTCTATTTGACTATGTACATAAGTATTCCCTTTGCTATGCAGTATATATACTATTTTACTATATAGTTCAAGATATATAAATTACAGTACAAGCATTATACTATGCAATACAAGATATATAAAGCAAGCAAAACTTTAGGAAACATCTTATGTTCTTTGCTTTTTACTGTGGCTTGAACGGAATGGAGGAAACCCTGAATAAGTGAAATCCTGAGTGAGTGGATATTTTGACATGGGCTCTGCCTCAGGAGCAGTTGCTAAACCATTAATCATATGGCTTAGGCTCTAGAAGAAAATGCCATTATTTTTTCTTGTGATTTTTGAGTATGAGCATTTATGGATTACTTTTTTTTAAGTTTTTCTCATTATTTTACAGTATGTTTTTCATTGGATATTTTATGCATTTACATTTCAAATGTTATCTCTGTTCCTGGTTTCCTCTCTGGAACCCCCTCCTCCCCTCTCCCCCTGTTTCTATGAGGATGCTCCCCCTCTTACCCACCCACTCCCACCTCAACATCCTGGAATTCCCCTACACTGGGGAAATGAGACTTCACAGGGCCAAAGGCTTTTCCTCCTATTGATGCCAGACAATGTCATCCTCTGATGCATATGTGGCTGGAGCCATGTGTTTATGGATTATTGGTTTGTCTGTAATTGTAATTACTTTGACTAGTAATTGCATTTGTCTCTTTCTGGACATTTATACATTTAGCTAGTAATCATCTGTAACTGTTGTCACAGGAATTCTGTGTTCCTCTTGTCAGCCAATGAGGTCTGCATTTATGTGGTTTGGTGATAGATACATGTTAATGTAAACATTCAGACTTGTGAAATAAAACTCTAAAAGACAAAAGAAACAACTGGATAGTGAGATCTCAACCCAAGGCTCAGAGAACTTTGCTGAAGCAGGCCGGCCAGAAATACTTTAAGAGCCAAAGTTAGTGATGGCGTCAAGGAGAGAGTGTATTCCAGATATTGTGTGGCAGATACATATTAACTCATATGATACCGTATCAGACACAAGATCTATGGGTGTGTAAATGAAGTGAGCTCCAGGATAGAGGAAAAATTGGACAATGCAATCCATCGGTAGAGAGTTGCTACTAGTATTTGACAGTTGATAGAGAAGGAATATAAGATTTTCTCCTGGTGTGACCACTGGTAATCTGACCACACAACACGTCTTCCCTTGATTGTACAGAGATTTAATTCTGGTCTTCAGCATAAGGAAAGTCCACCAAAAACAAACAACAACAACAACAAAAAAAAACATGACCTTTTTACTTTTCAGTTTCTCTGTGTCAGATGTCTCATCAAAGTGTACTATTTACTTTTCTTTTCACAGTTGTGTGTGTTTACTAAGCAATTGAATTTTCCCTTTATATCTTCTTCCTACTTCTACAGAATTCTTTCTTCCCCAGTTACTATTGTAGCTTCATGTCATTAAAAAGAAAGTGTCCCAATGTGTTCAGTTAGGGTTGTCTATAAAGTAGGCTATAATCTACTTTAAAGCTCAGAAGTTACACTGCTGAGCAACATGATTTCACATACACCTAGCATAACCCATGTATTCATAGGGAGAGGCTAAGCCTTATAAGACTCATAAGACTCTTCCGGGCATACTCCAACATACAATAAAGACACATGCTCCACTATGTTCATAGCAGCCTTACGTATAATAGCCAGAAGCTGGAAAGAACTCAGATGCCCTTCAACAGAGGAATGGATTTTAAAAAATGTGGTACATCTACACAATGGAGTACTACTCAGCTATCAAAAACAGTGACTTCATGAATTTCATAGGCTAATGGAATGAACTAGAAAATATCATCTTGAGTGAGGTTACTCAATCACAGAAAAACATACTTGGCATGCACTCGTTGATAGGTTGATATTAGCTAAAAAGCTCAAATTACCCAAGATGCAATCTACAGACCACAGGAAGCTCAAGAAGGATGACCAAAATGCAGATGTTCCCACTCCTTCTTAAAAGGGGGAAATATTCATAGGAGGGTATATGGAAGCAAAGTTTAGAGCAGCAACTCAAGCAATGGCCACTCAGAGCTTGACACACATGTGGCCCATATATATATACAGCCACCAAAACTAGATAAGACTAATGAAGCTAAAAAATGCATGTGGAAAGGGACTGGATATAGATCTCTCCTGAGAGATACATCCAGAGCATGTCCAATACAGAGGTCAATGCTAGCAGCAAAACACTGAACTGAGAATAGGACCTTCTTAGGGGGAATTAGAGGAAGTATTGAAAGAGTTGAAAGAGCTTGCAACCCCATAAAAACAAGAATGCCAACCAACCAAAGCTTCCAGGGACTAAACCACTATCAAAAGACTATACATGGACTGACCCAGGGCTTCAACTGCATATGTAGCAGAGAATACCCTTGTTGGGGCACCAGTGGAAGGGAAAGCCATTGTTCTTCCCAAGGTTGGAGCCCCCATTGCAGGGGAATAAGAGGGAGGGCAATAAGGGGAGTGTATAGGGGGAATATGGGGGCAGCAGAGGGGAGGGAATGGGGGCTTATGGACAGGAAACCGGGAAGGGGAATAACCTTTGAAATGTAAGTAAAGAAATATATAATAAAAAATTAAAAAAAAGACTCTTCCCCACTTTTATGGAGTGACAGTGAGCCCAGTCTTTTACAGGTCTTCTGCAAGTAGCAAGTGCTCCTAGAGTTCTCAGATAAAACAGACACCTCATGTCAATAAGCCAACATCTTAAGAGTATCCCTTCACATTTTTTAAACCAATCTTAATTCATGTTTCTGAATTGAAGGTGGATGATCGAGATACCAAATCTATGGCTGATCACTTTATATTCACCTATCCTCAGAACACTGACCATTTATGAATTTCTTTATTACTGTTGTCTACTGTCTGACCAAGGTTCAATATAGCACTGATATATTTGCATACATATATGCACATGTGTGCAAATATATAGAAAATAGTGTGATGGCATGCCCAGTTAGGAAAATAGGAAAATGACAATTATTATGATTCCCCCTCCCAACATACCCATACAAGCACACACACACACACACACACACACACACACACACACACAGAGTCGATGACTTACTTAGTCATGGGCATTGACTAGGGTATACCAGACAGAAAGTATTCATGTGAGCTGAGCCTCAAATACAATAAGAAAATAGTTGTTTAACTCCATAATAGCAATGACACTATTTTTTCATTTTCTCAGTATGTTGATATGATAGCTTACAGATTTCAAAGCTTTGTAACCATGAGGATACTGTGGTGATTTGAATAAAAATGGTCCCATTAGGCCCATATATTTCAATGCTTAGTCACTATACAGTGGAGGTCTTTGATATGATTACAAGGATTAGGTTGTGTGCCTTTTTGAAAGGTGTGTGTTACTGGAGGTGAGTTTGGAAAAACTAAAAGCCATTGGCAGGTCAAGTCTCTCTTCTTACAGAGTAAGAAAATGTAGCTCTCAGTTACTTCTCCAGCACTGTGACACCCTGCTGTTATACTTTCTACCATGATGTTAATTGACTGAGCCCCTGACACTGTAGGCAAGACTCTACTTAAAAGTTTTCTTTTATGAGTTGCTTTAGTCTTGATGTCTCTTCACAGCAAGAGAACAGTGAATAACAGATTGACATTTCTCTTTTAGTAATCTGTATAGCAGTGTCAAAGTTAGCCACCACTAATGAAGCTTCCGTTAGGCCCAATTTTATCTATGTCTTGCAATCAATGTATGTAGACTTTTCAATAACACATATTACTATTGAATTTCAATAGATGACCTGTTTATCACTAGACGGGTGATGAAACCTGGGAGAATGGAGACCCAAATTTGTCAGAATCAGTCTCACATAATACCCACCATTATTCAGAGCTTCAGAAAATTTAGATTGAGGATGAGGAAGAGTGACAGGAGTAACATGAATAACCACAACGGGAAGCTCTACATGGCAGACAATTGGCATCTGGGAAAGAATGTTTTTCCGTAGAGATGTATAAAAAATAACAATATCCAGAATTATCTTTAGTATATTCACTCCAATCTGCTAAACTTTGGAGGGGCACAAAAACGTATTCCAAGAGATTTTTGTGTTTTATAAAAACTGAGCTCACAAGACTTGTGACCTGTTTACTTAAAAGCACTTAGAATTAAGAAAAGACTCCACTATTGGATAACGTTCCACCAACAACCCAATATATAACTCAAAGAAGTATATTATACACCTATTTCATAGAATAACATTATTTTACCAGGCCAGATCTCTACCTTCTAATTCTTCTTCTCATTCATTTATGTTTGTAAATTTGCTTATACTGTAGTCAACTTTCTTTTCTATTGGATATCTTACTTATTTACATTTTAAATGTTATCCCCTTTTCCCCTTTCAGCTCTGGGAACCCCCTTCCATCCTCCCTTTCCCTGTTTCTATGAGGGTGCTCCCGACACAACCAACCACTCCTGCCTCTCCACCTTGGCATCCCCCTACACTGGGGCATTGAGCCTTTACAGTACGAAGGGCTTCTCCTCCCACTGATGTCCCACAAGGTCATCTATCCTCTGGTACATATTGGACTGGAGTCATGAGTCCCTTCATATGTACTCTTTGGTTGGTGGTTTAATCCCGGGGAGCTCTAGAATGTCTGGTTGGTTGGTTGGGCTTTCGAACCCTGTCAGCTCCTCCAGTCCTTTCTCTAACTCCTCCATTGGGAACCCTGCTCTCAATCCAATAGTTCGCTCTCAGTTTCTGACTCTGTATTTGTCATGCACTGGCAGAGTCTCTCAGGAGACATCAATAGCAAGCTCCTGTCAGCAAACACTTCTTGGCATCCACAATAGGGACAGGGTTTGGTGTCTGTGTGTGGGATGAATCCTCACGTAGGCAGTCTCTGGATGACCTTTCCTTCAATCTATACTCTACACTTTGTCTTCTTATTTCCTCCCTTGAGTATTTTGTTCCCCCTTCTTTTTTTTTTTTTTTCTTTTTTTCGGAGCTGGAGACTGAACCCAGGGCCTTGCGCTTTTGTTCCCCCTTCTAAGAAGGACTCATGCATCTACACTTTGGTCTTCTTGAAATTCTTCTATGAATTGAATATTGGGAATTCTGAGCTTTTGGGCTAATAGCCACTTATCAGTGAGTAGATACCATGTTTGTCCTTTTGGGCTACCGCACTCAGGATATTTTCTAATTCCATCAGCTTGCATAAAAAATTCAAGACATCATTGTTTTTAACAGCTGAGTAGTATTTCATTGTGTAAATATACCACATTTTCTGTGTCTATTCCTCTTTTGAAGTGTATCTGGGTTCTTTCTAGCTTCTAGGTAATATAAATAAGGCTGCTATAAACATAGTGAAGCATGTGTCCTTGTTATATATTGGAACAACTTTTGGTTATATGCCCAGGACTTGTATAGCTGGATCTTCAGATAGTACTATATCCAGTTTTCTCATGATATTGACAGACTTTTTTCCAGAGCTTGGAATCCCACTGACAAAGGAGGTGTGTTCCTCTTTTTAAACATCCTTCCCAGCATGTGCTATCATCTGAGAGATATTATATATATTTTGATCTTAGCCATTCTGATTGGTGTGAGGTGGAAACTCAGAATTATTTTGATTTGCATTTCCCTGATTACTAAGGATGTTTCACATTTCTTTAGGTGGTCCACAGTCATTTGATATTCTATAATTGATAATTTTTGTTCACCTCTGTACCCCATTTTTAATAGGGCTATTTGATTCTCAGAGTATAACTTCCTGAATTCTTTGTATATATTGCATATTAATTGTCTATAAAATGTTGGATTCATAAAGTTCTTTTCCAAATCTGTCACTTGCTTTAGCATATTGATAGTGTCCTTTGCCTTACAGAAGCTTTGCAATTTTATGAGGTCCCATTTGTTGATTCTTGATCTTAGAGCATAAGCTATTGGTGTTATATTCAGGAAATTTTACCCTATCCCTACATGCTCTTCCGCACTTTCACTTCTATTAGTTTCTGGGTATCTGGTTTTATGTGGAGGCCCATGTTCCACTTGTACTTCAGCTTTTTACAAGGAGATAAGAATGGATTGATTTGCTTTCTACTACACACTGAATGCTAGTTGCACCAACTCCATTTGTTGAAAATACTATCATTTTTCCACATTATGGTTTTAACTCCTTTGTAAAATATCAAGTGACCATAGGTGTGTGGGTTCATTTCTGGGTCTTCAGACCTATTCCATTGATCTATCTGCCTGACTCTGTACAAATACCATAAAGTTTTTATCACTATTTCTCTGTAATACAGCTTGAGATCATAGATGGTGATTCTCTCTTAAGTTGTTTTATTATTGAGAATAGTTTTCGCTATCCTGGGTTTTTGTTATTCCAAATGAATTTGTAAATCACTCTTTCTTACTCTATGAAGAAGTGAGTTGGAATTTTGATGAGGATTGCACAGGATCTGTAGATTGCTTTCAGAAAATGGCCAGTTTTAGTAGATTATTATGCCAATCTTTGAGCATTGAAGATCTTCTCATCTTCTGAGACATTCAATTTCTTTCTTCAGAGACTTAAAGTTCTTGTCACACAGATCTTTCACTTGCTTGGTCAGAGTCATACAAATGTATTTTATATTATCTGGAACTATTTTGAAGAGTATGGTTTCCCTGATTTCTTTCTCAGCCTATTAATCCCTTGATTAGAGGAAAGCTATTGATTTGTTTTGAATTAATTTTATATCCAGCCATTTTGCTGAAGCTGTTTATTAGCTGTACGTTATCACTGGTGGAAGTTTTGGGGTCACTTAAGTAAGATAATATCATTACATCTGCCAATAGTGATATTTTGACTTCATTCTTTCCAATTTATATTTTGTTGACTCTTTTTGTTGTCTATTTCCTCTGGCTAAGACTTTAAGTACTATATGGAATAGGTAGGGAGAGATCAGGCATCCTTGACTAGTCCATGATTTTAGTGGGATTGTTTCAAATTTTTATCCATTTAGTTTGATGTTGACAACTGATTTGTTGTATATTGCTGTTACTATGTTTAGTATGGGCCTTGAATTCCTGATCTTTTCAAGACTTTTATCATGAAGGGGTGTTAAATTTTTTCAAATGCTTTCTCAGTATCTAATGAAATAATAATTTTTTCATTAAATTTGTTTATATAGTGGACTATGTTGAAGGATTTCTCTATGTTGAACCATCCCTGCATCCCTGGAATGAAGCCTACTTGGATATGGTGAATAATCATTTTGATGTGTTCTTGAATTCAGTTTTCAAGAATTTTACTGAGGATTTTTGCATCAACATTCATAAAGAAAATTGGTCTGCAGTTTTCTTTCTCTATAGATTTTTGTGTGCTTTTCGTATAAGTGTAATTATGGCTTCAAAGAATGAATAGGGTAGTGTTCGTTCTGGTTCTATTTTGTGGAATAGTTTGGAGAGTATTGAAATTATGTCTTCAAAGATCTGATGTAATTCTACACTAAACCTATCTGTCTGGGCTTGGGCATTTTTGGTTGGGAGACTTTCAATGACTGCTTCTACTTCTTTAGGGGTTATGGGATTGTGTAGAAGGTTTATCCTATCATGATTTAACTTTGGTACATAGAATCTATCTAGAAAACTGTCCATTTCATTAATATTTTCCAGTTTTGTTTTGTATAGGCTTCTGCAGTAGGATCTGATCATTTTTCTGGATTAGTCTCCTCTCTCCCATCTTTCCACCACTACTCCTACATACACCTTCACAATAGTGACAAACAACATAAAATAATTTGATTTTACTCTAACCAAGCAAGTGAAAGATCAGTATGACAAGAACTTCAAGTCTCTAAAGAAAGAAATTGAAGAAGATCTCAGAAAATAGAAAAACCTGCCATGCTCATGGATTGGTAGGATTAATAAAGTCGAAATGGTCATTCTGCCAAAAACAATCTACAGATTCAAAGCTATCAGCATCAAAATTCCAAATCAATTCTTCATAGAGTAAGAGCAATTTGTAAATTCATTTGGAATAACGGAAAACACAGGACAGCGAAAAGTATCCTCAACAATAAGAAAAACTTTTGGGAGAATCACCCTTAACTCAAGCTCCATTACAGAGCAATAGTGATAAAGACTGCATGGTATTGGTACAGAGACAGACAGATAGACCAATGGAACAGAATTGAAGACCCAGAAATGAATCCACACATGTATGGTCACTTGATTTTTGACAAACGAGCTAAAGTCATCCAAAGGGGGGAAAAAAAAAGATAGCATTTTCAGCAAATGGTGCTGGTTAAACTATAGGTCAGCATGCAGAAGAATGCAAATTGAACCATGCTTATTGTCCTGTACAAGGCTTAAGTACAAGTGGATCAAGGACCTCCACATCAAACCAGATACACTCAATCTAATAGAAGAAAAAGCGGTGAAGAACTTGAACACATAGACACAGTACAAAATTTCTTGAACAGAGCACCAATGGTCTTGGCAACAAAACAAAGAGAACAAAAGCACACAAACATAATCTCACATCCAAATACAAATATAACAGGAAGCAACGATAACTGTTACTTAATATCTCTCAACATCAATGGATTCAACTCACCAATAAAAAGACATAGATTAACAAACTGGATAGTCGATGAGGACCCTGCATTCTGCTGCCTACAGGAAACACACCTCAGGGACAAAGACAGACATTACCTCAGAGTGAAAGGCTGGAAAATAACTTTCCAAGCAAATGGTCTGAAGAAGCAAGCTGGCCATTCTAATATTGAATAAAGTCGATTTTCAATTAAAAGTCATCAAAAAAGATAAGGAAGGACACTTCATATTCATCAAAGGAAAAATTCACCAAGATGAACTCTCAATCCTAAATATCTATGCTCCAAATACAAGGACACCTACATACATAAAAGAAACGTTATTAAGCTCAAAGCACACATTGCACCTCACACAATAATAGGAGGAGATTTGAACACCCCACTCTCATCAATGGACAGATCATGGAAACAGAAATTAAACAGAGACATAGACAGACTAAGAAACGTCATGAAACAAAAGGACTTAACAGATATTTATAGAACATTCTTTCCTAAAACAAAAGGATATACCTTCTTCTCAGCTTCTCATGGTACTTTCTCCAAAATTGACCATATAACTGGTCATAAAACAGGCCCCAAAAGATACAGAAAGATAGACATAATCCCATGCATCCTATCAGACAACCAGGGGCTAGATCTGGTCTTCAACAAAAATAAGGGAAGAACGCCCACATATACATGGAAATTGAACAATGCTTGACTCAATGATAACCTGGTCAAAGAAGAAATAAAGAAAGAAATAAAATACTCCTTAGAATTTAGTGAAAATGAAGGTACAACATACCCAAACTTATAGGACACAATGAAAACCATGCTAGGAGGAAAACTCAAAGCTCTGAGTGCTTGCAGAAAGAAACAGGAGAGAGCATATATCTGCAGCTTGACAGCACACCAAAAAGCACTGGAATAAAAAGAAGCAAATACACCCAGGAGGAGAAGAAGACAGGAAATAATCAAACTCAGAGCTGAAATCAACCAAGTAGAAACAAAAAAGACCATGCAAAGAATCAATAGAACCAAAAGTTGGTTCTTTGAGAAAATCAACAAGATAGATAAACCCTTAGCCAGACTAACTAGAGGACACAGAGAATCTGTCCAAATTAACGAAATCAGAAATGAAAAGGGAGACATAACTACAGAATCAAAGGAAATTCAAAAAATCATCAAATCCTACTACAAAAGGCTATATTCAACAAAATTTGAAAATCTGCAGGAAATGGACAATTTCCTAGACAGATACCAGGTACCAAAGTTAAAGCAGGAACAGATAAACCATTTAAACAACCCCATAACTACTAAAGAAATAGAAGCAGTCATTAAAGGTCTCCCAACCAAAAAGGGCCCAGGTCCAGATGGGTTTAGTGCAGAATTCTATCAGACCTTCATAGAAGACCTCATACCAATACTATTCAAACTATTCCACAAAATTGAAACAAATGGAGCACTACCAAATTCCTTCTATGAAGCCACAATTACTCTTATAACTAAACCACCCAGAGACCCAACAAAGAAAGAGAACTTCAGACCAGTTTCTTTTATGAATATCGATGCAAAAATACTCAATAAAATTCTGCAAACCAAATCCAAGAGCACATGAAAACAATCATCCAAAATGATCAAGTAGGCTTCATCACAGGGATGCAGGGATGGTTTAATATACAGAAAACCATCAACACAATCCATTATATAAACAAACTGAAAGATAAAAACCACATGATCATTTCTTTAGATGCTGAGAAAGCATTTCACAAAATTCAACACCCCTACATAATAACAGTCTTGGAAAGAATAGAAATTCAAGGCCCATACCTAAACATAGTAAAAGCCATATACAGCAAACCAGTTGCTAACATTAAACTAAATGGAGAAAAACTTGAAGCAACCCCACTAAAATCAGAGACTAGACAAGGCTTCCCACTCTCTCCCTACTTATTCAATATAGTTCTTGAAATTCTAGCTAGAGCAATCAAACAAAAAAAGGAGATCAAAGGGATACAGATTGAGAAGAAGAAGTAAAAATATCACTATTTGCAGGTGATATGATAGTATATTTAAGTGATCCCAAAAGTCCCACCAGAGAACTACTAAACCTGATAAACACCTTCTGCAAACTGGCTGGGTATAGAATTAACTCAAATAAATCAGTAGCCTTCCGCTACACAAAAGAGAAACAAGCCGAGAAGGAAATTAGGGAAACGACACCCTTCATAATAGTCCCAAATAATATAAAATACTTCGCTGTGACTTTAACCAAGCAAGTGAAAGATCCATATGATAAGAACTTCAAGACTATGAAGAAAGAAATTGAAGAAGATCTCAAAGGATGGAAAGATCTCCCATGCTCATGGATTGGCAGGATTAATATAGTAAAAATGGCCATTTTACCAAAAGTAATCTACACATTCAATGCAATCCCCATCAAAATACCAATCCAATTCTTCAGAGAACTAGACAGAACAATTTCCAAATTCATCTGGAATAACAAAAAACCCATAATAGCTAAAACTCTCCTCAACAATAAAAGGAATTCCGCTGGAATCACTATCCCCGAACTTAAGCAGTATTACAGAGCAATAGTGATAAAAACTGCATGGTATTGGTATAGAGACAAACAGATAGACCAGTGGAATAGAATTGAAGACACACAAATGAACCAACACACCTATGGTCACTTGATTTTTGACAAAGGATTCAAAACCATTCAATAAAAAAAGAGCATTTTCAGCAAATGATGCTGGTTCAACTGGAGGTCGGCATGTAGAAGAATGCAGATTGATCCATGCTTATCACCCTGTACAATGCTTAAGTCCAAAGTGGGTCAAGGACCTCCACATCAAACCAGATACACTCAAACTAATAGAAGAAAAAGTGGGGAAGAATCTCGAACACATGGGCACTGGAGAAAATTTCCTGAACAAACCACAATGGCTTATACTCTAAGATCAAGAATCGACAAATGGGATCTCATAAAACTGCAAAGCTTCTGTAAGGCAAAGGACACTGTGGTTAGGACAAAACGGCAACCAACAGATTTGGCAAAGGTCTTTACCAATCCTACAACAGATAGAGGGCTAATATCCAAAATATACAAAGATCTCAAGAAGTTAGACTGCAGGGAGACAAATACCACTATTAAAAATGAGGTTCAGAGCTAAACAAAGAATTCACAGCTGAGGAATGCTGAATGCTGAGAAACACCTATAGAAATGTTCAACATCTTTAGTCATAAGGGAAATGCAAGTCAAAACAACCCTGAGATTTTACCTCACAAAGATCAAAAACTCAGGTGACAGCAAATGCTGGCAGGATATGAGAAAGAGTCACACTCCTCCATTGTTGGTGGGATTGCATTCTGGAAATCAGTCTGGAGGTTCCTCAGAAAATTGGACATTAAACTACCTGAGGACCCAGGTATACCTCTCTTGAGCATATACCCAGAAGATGCCCCAACATATAACAAAGACACATGCTCCACTATGTTCATAGCAGCCTTATTTATCATAGACAGATGGTGGGAAGTATCCAGATGCCCTTCAACAGAGGGATGGATACAGAAAATGTTGTACATCTACGCAATGGAATATTACTCAGCTATGAAAAAAAATGACTTTATGAAATTCATAGGCAAATGGATGGAAATGGAAAATATCATCCTGAGTGAGGTAACCCAATCACAGAAAAACACACATGATATGCATTCATTGATAAGTGGATATTAACCCAAATGCTCGAATTACCCTAGATGCACAGAACACATGAAACTCAACAAGGATGACCAAAATGTGAATGCTCACTCCTTCTTTAAAAGGAGAACAAGAATACCCTTGGGAGGGAATAGGGTGGCAAAATTCAGAACAGAGGCAGAAGGAACACCTTTTCAGAGCCTGCCCCCCATGTGACCCATATATATACAGCCACCAAACTAGATAAGATGGATGAAGCAAAGACATGCAGGCTGACAGGAACCGGATGTAGATCTCTCCTGAGAGACACAGCCAGAATACAGCAAATACATAGGTGAATGACATCATTAAACCACTGAACTGAGAACAGGACCCTCATTGAAGGAATCTTAGAAAGGACTGAAATAGCTTGAAGGGGCCTGAGACCCCATATGAACAGCAATGCCAACCAACCAGAGCTTCCAGGGATTAAGCCACTACCCAAAGACTATACATGGACTGACCCTGGGCTCCAACTTCATATGTAGTAATGAATAGCCTAGTAAAACACCAGTTCCATGGGAAGCCCTTGGTCCTGCCATACTGAACCCCCAGTGAAAGTGAACGTGATTTTTGGGGGAAGGACTGTATTGGGGGAAGGATGGGGAAGGAACAGCCATAGAGAAGGGCAGGGAGGGGTTTGGGGATGTTGGCCTGGAAACCGGGAAGGGGAATAACAATTGAAATGTAAATAAGAAATACTCAAGTTAATAAAGGAGAAAAAAATTTAAAAAAAGACCCCAATGACATATGGGACTTCATAAAATTACAAAGCTTGTGTAAGGCAAAGGACACTGTCAGTAGGTCAAAACGGCAACCAACAGATTGGGAAAGATCTTTATCAATCCTACGTCCAATAGAGGGTTAATATCCAATGACTACAAAGAACTCAATCATAGACTCCAGAGAATCAAATAACCTATTAAAAATGGTGTACAGAGCTAAATGAAGAATTCTCAGTTGAGGAATATCAAATGGCTGAGAAGTACCTAAAGAAACCTTCAACATCCTTAGTCATCAGGGAAATGCAAATCAAACCAACCCTGGGATTCCACCTCACAGCAGTCAGAATGACTAAGATCAAAAACTCAGATAACAGTAGATGCTGGCAAGGATGGAGGGTATAACTTTCTAGAGCAGAGGTTTTTCAGGGTGAGGATTGTTGGGATTTCTAGTCCTGACCAGTCCTGACCTTGGGGAAGCTCAGAGATTGGTGACTTTCGGTGGGAAGTTCAAGATTCAGCAACTGGTGACTTTTTTTTTTTTTTTCAGACTTTTCACCTAAAATTAGCATAATCTGGATAGGGTCCTGTCAACTGCCTGGAGTTGATCTCCCTGATTGTTACAGAGGCAGAAATGCCATTTTGACAGTTAGGGAGGTCTGGAGGAAAGACTTGGCTACCTGAGCTCCTCTGGCAAGGCCTGCCCTCTCTCCTTCCCTGAGGGTTTACAAAGTTTACAAAGAATACCATGTTTATAAAACGAGTCCACTGCTGGGAAAGGTTTTACTGGTATTTGAAAGTTGTACTAGATAACACAAATCTTGTTATAGTAACCAACAAAGTCTAAGAACTTGGTGAACAAAACCAGAGACTATGCAGCTCAGAGACTTAGGTTAAAACTTAATACTACTGGTCTCATTGAAATAAAACATACAATAAAATAAGTATAAATGATATTCTGCTATATTCAGTCATCATCAGAGGCTTCTTTCTGGAGCAGAAGGACTGGGAGGGGATGGAATAGGGGATTTATGCATGGGAAACTGGGAAAGGGGATAACATTTGAAATGTACCTAAAAAAATCCATTAAAAATATGAAAGAAAGAAAGAAAGAAATATTGAGACTCACAGATAGACATCACACACACACACACACACACACACACACACACACACACACACATGCACACACCCCAGAGGGAGAGAGGGGGAGGGGGAGGGGAGGGGAAGGAGAGGAGGAGAGAGAGAGAGAGGGAGAAGGAAAGAGAAACACCTTGGAACACACAGCTATATAGGAGATGTCTGTACCAAATCCCTCTGCTCGGAGCTCTGGAAAACCTATGGAACAAGAGGCAAACTGAGTTGCGGAGGCAAAGGGGTCAAGAGGACACCATGAAAACAAGTTCTCTAGAACAACTAATTAAAGTTCATAAGAACTCACAGAGACTGAATGAGAAATCACAGGGCCTACTCTGCTTTCTGTGTATTTACTATAGTTTTTGGTTAGTACATTTATAAGAGTCCTGGAGGTCTTCATGTGTGGGTCTTTGATTACTGTATATTCTCCAAGAGCTCTTTTATTTTTCTGCTGCCTTGTCTTGTCCAACTTAGATATCACTCTTTTTTATTTTATCATATTATATTGTACTTTGTTTTGTTGCTATATTCTAGAAGCCTGCTCTTTTCCATAGAAGGAGGTGATCTTGATGGGAAAGGAGATTAGGAGAAACTGGGGCATTAGATGGAGGGGAAGTTCTGTTCAGATCACAGTGTATGAGAAAGCAATCTGTGGCTAGTAAAAGGAAATAAGGAGTTCAATTATCAATGATAAATTAATAAACACATATATTTATGTACTGAAGAATTATGTATTTTTATGAAATTGTCAAAATTACAGTTAATTTGTTCATTCACAAAATGAATGAAAACAAATACTAATGTTGCTTTCAGAAAAAGCGTTGTAATTTCTTTTAACTAGGTTAAATACTAAAAGCCACAGAATATTTAATATTAAATTATGCTAATAATTTAACATAAGATATAACTATTAAAATTATCTTAATCCTCATAGAAATGTTTTGTATTATGTTATTTTTACTTAATTGTCACTATTACATGTAATTAAATATGAACCTTAATTTTTCTTACAGCATTTGGTCTTAAATAAATTAATGAATTCTTATTTTTTCCACTTTTTCCTTTCTATTAACTTCCACAAATCAGATGGTTATTTTATTTGTCCTGTTTAAGAGAGTCAAGTGGATTAATAGGACATGAATATTATATTCACTGATTATTATTTATATAACATGCCATAATTACTGGAGGAAGTATGGATATATGCTTTTATATTTACAGACATTTTTTCACATGCAAATGTATTGGCTTATTTCTCAAAGTGTTATTATATTCTCTGTCTATATAAATGAAGTCAGTATTCTAGATTTTGGTAAACTTATTTAAATTCTTTTCTGTTTGGGCAGATAATATAATTTCTATCACTGAAACACAGGAACTATAAGCCACTTACAGCTCTACCTGAGTCATTGAATATCTAAAATAATTTAAAGTATAAATAGAGTGAAAATCCCAGAGGCTTTCCTCTTTGTTTCTTCTTTTTTTCCTACTATTCTACTTCATTTTCAGTCTCAAGAGTAGAAAAGTTACTTTCACTGTAAAGAAAAGTCCATGCTGTACATTTGGTTTTCAGTATATTCTAATCCTCAATACCAATTAGCACATTTTATGACTCTATTTGGATGCTATCCAAGTTTGTATCTCTGCTACTACCCTTCATAATTACTTTATTTAAAGAGACTGGCTCAGCCCTTGCAGCTTGGAGGTGGTCTGTTATCAACTGCTGGAATTGCTACATATATTAAGCAGATGTCTCTGCTACAGAGTTTTAATTAGTTGCAGAGTATTTGTAATTTTCCTCATATTTCCAAGGATCATAGTCATCCGTTGCCAGACCTCCAGGTCACCACTCAAAGCACAGAAAAAAACACCCCAGGGAAGGTGCTATCCAAGGCCAAACATATGTCCTAGTAATTCCTCAGTTTAACAATTTAGAAATGGAAAAATAAACAACAAATGAGAGGAAGAGGGATCCTATTCTTCCTCATTCCTATGAGGAAGAAAGAAAGAAAAAAGACAAGAAAGGAAATGAAAGAGAATAAAGAAGGGAGGGAGGAAGAGAGGGTAGGAGGGAAGGAAGGAGGAAAGAAGGAAGAAAGAATAAAGAAAGGAAGAAAGAAAGAAAGAAAAAGAAGGAAAGAGACAAAGAAACAAAGAAATGAAACAAAGAAACAAAGAATCATTTTCTACTTACTATGGAAAATTTAACAATCTTTCCATTTTCTGAGAGTTACTCTGTGTTCATTCTATGTTCACTCAGTTATCTCAGTGGGAAAATATGTGGGTATCCCCTTCTTTGGAGGTTGTCACCATTGGCCCATAATGATGAGATGAGCTGCATTAGACAGCAGGGTTCAGGTGGCCATGAGAACAGAATGACTTCTGGTAACACCTTCAATGGGACAGCTCAACATAGCATGAACAAGGGTTAGATAGACCTTGGGGAATGAGTGGGGATTTTTTGGGTGGGTATACATTATTGACTGGGATTAAGGCGCTTCATTTACATGAAGAGGAAGTCCAAGAACCTAGCAGTCATATTCTTATCAGAAGAGGGGAAATTGAACCAGTAATTTAAATAAAGACTTGACTGTCTTCAGAGGCAGGGAGATAGAGGTCCTGAACCAAAGCATGTAGGCTAAAGGACTGGTAGAGAAGGGTTATAACTCTTGCTGTTCTGAGTGAGGTTTCTGCGGTTTTGGGGTCATCTCAATCTTGCTCCAGGTTAGCTCCTCTGGTTGCATAGGCCCACAAGAATATTGATAAAATGTGCTTGAGTACCCTAGTGACAGAAATGACATTTCACACTGTATAGTAAACCAGAAAAAAATGAAACAGATATTTATGTTCTGAATGAACGAGAGATCGGCAAGAGTTTAGGATGCTTATCATACTTAAAGATTACACAATGTCTTTGTAAATCTACGTTCTCCTTATGGTATGAAAAACAGCTTTGTAAGAATACTTCTGCCATTTTCCTCGATAAACATGAGCATGCATAGATTCCATTAACATTTTCATCCAAAAATTTAGCACATAGAAAATCTATACAAGTGCTCATTGTTTGGAATAAAAACTCATAAATCCACATAAGATTTTACCTACTTGAACCTTATATTCTCTGAGGAGAGGTGCTCACATCTATTTATAAGTCAGTGTATTAACCAGTTGGTAAATGTTTTGGTAAGGATTAGCCAAAAGATGATAAACAGTGTCAACACAGAAAATGGTGAATACACTATTTAATACAATCAAAAGCTTTGAAAGAAGTTGGTGAATAAATTTTCAGTTGTAGACTGAAAGGCCTCAAATCAGTATCCACAAGATGTGGCATAAACTTAGTGAGAAAACGATGGAAAGATATAGCATAGTTTCTGACAAAATCAAGAGATGATATATCACTATTTGATAGCCATAAGTGTTGATATTAAAGTTTGATAATACCTCCACGGTGAAAACTTCTTAGTAATCTCTTGTGATACTGATCTTTCTTTCATTTGATTGGATACTACCAGTTTGGGGGTTAATATTTTCTGTTTTGTTTAGTACATTTAATATTTTGTTTATTATGTATTGTGTGACAGTGGGTTTTTTGTTTTTTTTTTTTTTTTTTTTTTTTTTGGTTTTTTTTTTGGTTGATAGAGAATATCAGCTAAGTAAAATGTTTGATGGATTTTATGGTGTCCTAGATTCCTTTCTAATTTTGTGGTTAATACTCTGACTAAAGTGTAGTACAAGATATAATCTATTATAGAAAGGAAGTTATCAGCAGGAACTCAAGGCAACTGCTTCCAACACATCCATGGTTAGAAAACAAAGAGATGAAAGCTGATTGGTTAATGTTCATGTCTCTTTCCCCTAGGATCCCAACCACGGGAAAGAGTGGCACCCACAGAGAAATGTTTAAATACCTTAAATAACATGATCAAGATAACTCTCCATAGGCATGCTTAGAGGTCCATCCTCTAGATTCTGTCAAGATGATAATAAACACTGACTGTTCTGTTGTCCTCAACTAGTCAATAAAAAATGTATCTAAGGTCTCATGATTCTTGATGCATTAAAGAACAAGATTATCATTGAGTCATTTGTGTCTTTGGAGAAAAAAAAAACTGTAAAATCTATTATCAAGAGTAGCAAATGATCTTGTCCTACTTGTGTTTATAATTATACAAGAGGGAGAATGTCAACCCCCGACCCCCATTCCACTGACTATAAATGACTGACATTCTGAGAAAAAAATCGCTATTAGATTTTAATCAAATGCTTCTCTATCAGTCTCCTGATACTGGCTTAAACCTTCAATGAGGGGATTAGAGGCCCAGAATAAATGAATTCACAATTTTTTGATGCGATATAACTTTAAGAGCATTTTGAAAATGTGACAGCTCACATCTGAAATATTAACACTTACAAACTATCTTCAAAAGAGGACAAGACTTTTTACTGTATATACAAAGAAAAATGTCATCAATACATATTTCAGTAGTCATAACTATGCATTTCTTTCTTATCAAATTTAATATTTTTATTTTAGGACTTTAAGCACTATTTGGATGATGTAAACAATATATTACAATATAAAACTGTTTCCCTTTTAATATATTCCAATAATTTATCATCACTGAAATTGTTCCTTTTGTATTTTGTACCTTTTCAATAGTTTGTTTTATACTGAAATGTGTGTATGTGTATGTGTGTGTGTGTGTGTGTATGTGTGTGTGTGTACAGGTAAACAGGTATCTGTGTGCATATAATAAGGAGTCCAGAAAAACACTTGATTGTCATTCCTTGTCATGAACTGTCTAGATAAAAGTACACACCTTGGGACTAGGGGCTTAACAATTTGTATAGGAAAGCTGGCCAGCATGCACAAAGGATCCTCCTGCCTCTGCCTATCCAGAGTTGGGATTAAAAGTAAGTACTCTAATATCTACATTTTTCTTAGTTGAAGGGAATTTAGATGGTTAGGCTTGTGCAGTAAGGCCTTTTCAACTAATCTACCTCCTATAAGCCCTGATTGTCACTCTGTAATTTTCAGTATGATCATTTTGTCTCAACAGTCTCACTCTCATACTCAATGTTAAAATGGTAGAGACCAATGTTCTGTAAAACCTGACTCTCTATTTTTAGAGTGTTATGCATGCACACTTGATATTACATTATCTCAGACCTTCAAATTAAATATATTGATCCTGCTTTCCATTTTAATGATAATCATCACCATAGATATCAGACACCTCATTAAAAAAAAAGGTCCTGCTCTTTCTTTGGGGGGGAGCTAAAATTAAACATTATGATCTGCTGGGGTTTTTTTTTTCTTACTAGTTTTGTTTGTTTGTTTGTTTGTTTTGGTTGTTGTTGAAATTCACATCATTTGATAATGATATTCTATTTTCCAATTACTAAAGAACGAAGATCATCATATCTCCTGTAGGAACCATGCTCTGGTTGTTCTTTCTGGTTCTCTCTTTAAGGTATCTAACCGATTAAAAGCCTAGGCAGGAGTAAGACTTGGTCTTGTGAGATATTTACGGTTGCTTTATAATCTTAAAGTGTTTACCTGTCTTAAGTATAAACAAGTCAGCTTGTTTATCTGAGTTCCTCTGAGGCCATAAACTGAAGGTTCAACATTTAGCACCTCCTAGTAAAAACACACACATACACACACACACACACACACACACACACACACACACACACACACACACACACCCATACTCACTTACATATACGGAGCAAAAGCCCAAGTCCCAATGCAAAATATCTCATTCATTCTGTATGAAAAATGAGTTTCAATCATTACTGCAATGAGAAAGAAAAAGCTTCTATTCTTTTATTGATAAGTTAACTAAACCCCGTCTTTTGAAAGTAAAAAATGTTCTCTGTCATTAAGAAAAGGCCTGTTCCATCCCAAGGTAAGGAGAAACTTGTCTGATCTTTCTGCTCTCTCTGCAGCTTCTTCTTTGTCCTTTCTGCCTGCATTCGACTTATTGCTTTCTTAATTTCTAAGTTCCCTTTGAATTTCTCCTTCTTCCTATTTTGCTCTCTCCTCCTGATAAGATATGATAACACCCTTTCTCTTAATACAATGTATTCCTAGTTTTTTGTACCTTTTCTAGAAAAACAGATCAAGTGGTTTTTCAATCATCTTTGTTATTGTTCTTTTTTTTTCTCTTTTACAAAAGTTCACTAGGGATAATGTAAAGAGGATCAGGAATTTGAACAGAGGTGTGTAGCAATGGGGGATGGGGAACTGGAAGTAGCTACCAGGAAGTACCAGATGATAGGAAAGCAAGAGGCTCCCAGGAAACAACAGAGATGAGATTAGCTGAAATATCCAACAAAGGGGAGGGAGAAACTCTAGAGACCATATTTAGCATTTAGGCAAGACCCTCGTTTGGCAGATGGGGCCTCCCATTCATCTTAAAATTTTTAACCCAGAATTGCTCCTGTCTAAAGGAAATACATAGACAAAATGTGGAAAAATGACTGAAGTAAACACCATCCAGAGACTGCCCCACCTGGGGATTCATCCCGTATACAGACACCAAATCCAGACACTATTGCAGATGCCAAGAAGTACTTGCTGACAGGAGCCTGATATAGCCATTTCCTGAGAAACTATGCCAGAGCCTGACAAATACAGAAGTGAATGCTAGCAGCCAACCATTTGACTGAGCATGGGGAGCCCATTGGAAGAGTTTGAGAATGGACTGAAGGATTTGAAGTAGTTTGCAACCTTATTGGAAGACGAACAATATCAACCAAACAGACCCCCAGAGCTCCCAAGGGACTAAACCACCAGTCACAAAAGTACACATGGAGGGACCCATGGCTCTAGCTTCATATGTAGCAGTGGATGGCCTTGTCAGACATTAGTGGGAGGAGAGGCCTTTTGAAGGAGAGGTCTTGTGAAGGCTCGATTCCCCAGTTTCCCTGGGAATGCCAAGTCAGGGAGGCAGGAGTGGGTAGGTGGGTAGGGAAGCACTCTCATAAAGCAGGTGGGAGGGATGAAATAAGGCGCTTCTGGAGGGTAAACTAGGAGATGAGATAACATTTGAAATATAAATGAATAAAATATGCAATTAAAAAAGAAAATTAAAAAGTTCAAATATGAACTCAAATCATAAATTCAACAACAAGTCGATAGCAAAGAATGTTTACATGTGCATCCATTAAGTCTAGACATTCCTTATGTGTCACTAGCTCTATAGTTTCACAGAGAGTTAACGACCATAACTATATTATATTTGAAGTTTTTTTTTTTTGTTTGTTTGTTTTTTTTTTTGGTTCTTTTTTTTGAGCTGGGACCCGAACCCAGGGCCTTGCGCCTAAACAAGCGCTCTACCACTGAGCTAAATCCCCAACCCCATATTTGAAGTTTTTTATGGATAAACCCAGCCAATATTTTATCTTCTATCCTTGTATCTACAATAAATCATTAGTTTCTTTTTTATAACCTTTCATTAATTGTTTTACTACCTCCTGGTATATGTTCTAAGTTGTAAATGCCTCCTCTCTATCTCAGAAGAAATTAATTCATGACACTTGATGACTGGCAATGTTTTGATTGTAGTTTTGAAATCATAAAGGACTTAATGGCAGTCTTTATTTTAAAGGGCTTAATGGTTACTAGTATAACTTTAGGAATTCTTATCAAATTCTCACTAAGAATTAAGAAATTGTCTCTTTGTCTATACGGGATCACTACAAGACAGTTCATTTTTGTTGTTCTGTAGAAATCTGCTTGTAAGGGTGGACTAATACCTAGTGATCATTATATATATTTAATAGTATTAGGAAAGGCATATCAGTTGCAAGGAAGAAGCCTGTGATGATATCTCTTGGGACCTTGTGTCATATATCTCAGCCATCTTATGCCATGCAAAAACTGTGGAACATCTCTAGGAAGGGCACCTGACAACCTTAGCCCAACATAGATGGCTCCAGACAATCTCCAAACTGACATTTTCAGGCTGAAAGTTTTTGCCTCAATAGGTAGAGTATACATAACTGTGTAACACTAGAGAAGTTACAGAAAATGGATCCTCAGAACACTCTAAATATAAAGTACTAATATTATACTAATGCATTTTTACTGTTGGTGAAATGGGACCATTCAAATATCATAAGTAAATTATCATATTTTGTGATTTCCTTTATATAATAAAAGAAATGTATTCTGATGCCTTTATGCATAAATTAAAACACAATTTTTGACAATATGAATTTTATGATGTTATAAATACTCTGTGCATTAAAAATCATCTTAGTAACTATGAAAATGAGTTTGTCTTTAATCAAACAAATATGTTTATGAAAGTGGATCATTGCCTAAGTCCAATTACAGAAAGAATATTTATTGTCCCTTAGAGGCTTGAGTGTCTGAATTTCTGTCATTCAGTAGACCAGCTATATTTCTAGGAGAATTTTACCTTTAAAAAAGTAATTCAAGAAATATATCAATATATAATATATTCAATATACAATAAATATTCTATGTTCAGGTCATTGTGATCTGCAGATTGGGACACAATCCTGAAATTCATAATTTTGTCTCAATGGGAAGACATACTTCTCTATGCCTCCATTCCCACTGATACAATTTGAATGGATAAAACATTACCCATTTGATAACATGAAGACATTTTGTTTATTTATTTTTAAAAATTAAATGTTGTCTGAGAGGCTCTACCCAACAGCTGACTGAAACAAATGTAGATATACACAGTCAAACATTGGACATTGTTAGGGGAGTGTTCTTGAAGAGTTGACAGAAGGATTGAAGGCCTTGATGGGGACACAAACTCCATACAAAGACAAACAGTGTCTACTAACCTGGAACCTTGGGATCTCTCAGAGACTGAGCCACCAGTGAAAGAGCAGATATGGGCTGGATTAAGATACTTTATCAAATAATTACATTCTGGCGATAATCAAAGAGTCAATTGTTGCATGACATATATTTAACATATAACACATTAAAATGAACAAATGGAAGTTAAAAAAATCACAACTTATGTATTTTAATGCTTATCTATAGCCATGAAACTTTAGCATCCAGGAAGTTAATTTAAAAAGATAGATAAAATTTTAACAATAAACATTGTATTCATTAAATCAACAATTTGCACAGAACAATTCAACTACTAATGAAATACTACAAGCTTCTATATAACTTCCTTTTACTTTCATTGCTTTCCCTTGATTGTTGTGCATATGTGAAGTGAGCATGGTATATTCATAAAATTATTCATCATTATCAAAATAAAGTGACAATTACGTCTTATCAAAAGTAATAATTATAACTGCTGCTCATGAAAATTAGAATAAATCAGCTTGAAGAAATAAAACTTTGATAAAGAGAATTGTTTTTTGATAAGTGTCTTTGGTTTTAGATGCTACAAAGTTGATGAATCTTTTACATAGATGCAAATGAAATGTTCTCTCTGTGCTTTAATGAGTATGCCTAAATGTATCCAAAGAGGAATAGCACAATATTGCCCTGAGGATAAGTCACCCAAAATTATGTTAGATATTCCTACTTTGTAAGTATTTTCAGAGAAAAAAAGAAGAATATTTTAATGTGCTACATTATGGTAATGTTCATCTTTCTTAGGTATATTTTATTTTTAGAAACTACTATTAGACAATAAGATTAAAATGTCATAAAATTTTATATCAAAGTAACATCATTAAGGGAGAGATATGGCAATAAAAGCATGTTGATAATTATGGTTTGCTTGGTTGATGAAATTATTTTTAGATCTAAAGGAAATTAGAAATATAATTGTAAATAAGAATGGGTACTATAATTTAGGATGAGAAATGATTGCCTATTTGTCAGTCTTAAAATACCTAGTTCTCTTGTTGTGAGAAATTTGCACAGAATAAGTTAAGTTATCCTAGGCAACTTGCTTAGCTGTCTCAAAGCATGAGATAATCTTAAAGGTTTAGACCTATATGATAAATAGTGGATTTGATTTCACATTGTATGTAAAGCACCTGGCAGAAAAAAAACATTCAAACCTGTAATATTCCTATAATAATTCCTGTCCTGATTTATAAATGAGTACATATAAATTTGACATTGCAATAGATTAGGAGTTAGATGATAAAAAAATGATTATTTTTCAGCTGGTTCCGAGACTCACTGCTCCATGAATCTGGGGTTTAAATACTATATTATTTTGTTTCAACCACATGTGAGTGACTTAATAAGGTTCTGTTGGTGAATTTATCATGTCACATAAAATCAAAACTGCAACAATTTCTACATAATTGATGCATGGCTACTAAGATAGAAGCCACTACTCTGTGGTATCAGGCATGCTGCCTGGAGTATACATGAAAGAAGCTGTATGGTTTTATTTGGAGGCTTTTTACTATATTATCAAAGAGAAATTTGTAGCTAGGTGTAAATCCTGTACAAGAAGTATTTTTGGAGAACTGAATAGTTACTGGTTGAGATGAATTCAACAATCTAGAACTAAAATTTGAAGACATACCCTTACAAATTAGATACATGTGCCAAAACTGAATAGTATATTTCTTCCATAAGGGGCTACCTAAACTTTGCAAAGAAATCAGAAAAGGGCTTCAGAAGAATAATCACTGAGTAGTACTCCGTTGTGTAGATGTACACATTTTCTGTATCTATTCCTCTGTTGAAGGACATTTGGGTTCTTTCCAGCTTCTGGCTATTATAAATAAGGCTGCTATGAAAATAGTGGAGCACGTGTCTTTTTTGTATGTTGGAGCATACTTTGGGTATATGCCCAAGAGAGGTATAGCTGGGTCTTCAGATAGTATTATGTCCAATTTTCTGAGGAACCTCCAGACTGATTTCCAGAATGGTTGTACCAGTTTGCAATCCCACCAACAATGGAGGAGTGTTCCTCTTTCTCCACATCCTCGCCAGCATCTGCTGTCACCTGAGTTTTTGATCTTAGCCAATATGACGGGTATGAGGTAGAATCACAGGGATGTTTTGATTTGCATTTCTCTGATGACTAAGGATGTTGGACATTTCTTTTGGGTACTTCTCAGCTATTCGACATTCCTCATTAAAATTCCCCATTTCTTTTTAATACGTATGTCCTCAGTTTTCTTGAGTCCTAACTTGAGTCTATTTTGCCATATTGGATATTAATCTCTGTCAAATATAGGATTGGTAAAGATATTTTCCTAATCTGTTGGTTGCTATTTTGTCCTAATGACATTTTCTTTTGCCTTAAGAAGTTTTGCAGCTTTGTGAGATCCTATTTGTCGATTCTTGATCTTAGAGTATAAACCATTGGTGTTTTGATCAGTAAATTTTCCCCAGTGTCCATGTGTTCGAGACTCTACCCCACTAAAAATCAAGTGACCACAGGTGTGTGGCTTCATTTCTGAGTCTTCAATTCTATTCCTCTGGTCTATCTGCCTATCTCTGTACCAATAACATATAATTTTTATCACTGTGGCTCTGTAATACTGCTTGAGGTCAGGAATGCTGATTTTCCCAGAAGTCCTCTTATTGAGGATAGTTTTAGTTATCCTAGGTTTTTGGTTATTCCAGATGAATTTGCAAATTGTTCTGTCTAACTCTATGAAGAACTGGATTGAAATTTTGATGGGGATTACATTGAATCTGTAGATCGCTTTAGGTAAAATGGCCATTTTTACTATATTAATCCTGCCAATCCATGAGCATGGGAGATCTTTCCATCTTCTGAGGACTTCTTCAACTTCTTTATTCATAGGCTTGAAGCTCTCTGCATACAAATCTTTCACTTGCTCGGTTAAAGTCACACCGAGGTATTTTATACTATTTGGGTCTATTATGAAGGGTGTAATTTACCTGATTTCTTATTAGCTTGTTTGTCTTTTGTGTAGAGGAAGGCTACTGATTTATTTGAGTTTATTTTATAGCCAGCCACTTTGCTGAAGGTGTTTATCGGGTTTAGTAGTTCTCTGTTCGAACTTTTGTGATCACTTAACTATACAATCATATCATGTGCAAATAGTGATATTTTCACTTCTTCTTTTCCAATTTGTATTCGTTTGACCTACTTTTGTTGTCTGATTGCTCTGGCTAGAAATTCAAGAACTATATTGAATAAGTAGGGAGAGAGTAGGCAGCCTTGTCTAGTCCCTGATTTTAGTGGGTTTGCTTCAAGTTTCTCTCCATTTAGTTTTATGTAAGGGCTTGTTTCGCTGTTTATGGCTTTTGCTATGTTTAGGTATGGGCCTTGAATTCCTGTTCTTTCCAGGACTTTTAACAAAAAGGGGTATTGAATTTTTCAAATGCTTTTTCAGCATCTAATTAAATGATCATGTGGATTTATCTTTGAGTTTTTTAATATAGTGGATTACATTGATTGTTTTCTGTATATTGAACCATCCCTGCGTAACTGAGATGAAGCTTACTTGATTGTGATGCATGATAGTTTTGATATGTTCTTGGATTTAGTTTCCAAGAATTTTATTGAGTTTTTTTTGCATTGATATTCATAGGAAAATTGGTCTGAAGTTCTCTTTGTGTAGTTTAGGTATAAGAGAAATTGTGGCTTCATAGAAGGAATTTGGTAGTGCTCTGTCTGTTTTAATTTTGTGGAATATTTTGGACAGTATGATTCTGAGGTCTTCTATGAAGGTCTGATAGAATTCTGCACTAAACACATCTGGTCCTGTGCTCTTTATGGTTGGGAGACTTTTAATGTCTGCTTCTATTTATTTAGGAGTTATGGATTTGTTTAAATGGTTTATCTGTTCCTGATTCAACTTAGTACATGGTATTTGTATAGAAATTGTCCATTTCCTCCTGATTTTTGAGTTATGTAATTGTAGGGTTTTGTAGTAGAATCTGATGTTTTTTTTTTAATTTTCTTTGATTCCCTTATTAGGTCTCCCTTTTCATTTCTGATTTTGTTAATACACTCTCTGTGACTTATGGTTAGTCTGGCTAAGAGTTTATCTATTTTTTTGATTTTTTCAAAAAACCAGCTTTTGGTTCTGTTGATACTTTGTATGGTTATTTTTGTTTCTACTTGGTTGATTTCAGCCCTGAGTTTGACTATTTCCTGCCTTCTACTCCTCTTGGGTGTGTTTGCTTCTTTTTGGTCTAGAGCTTTTAGGTGTGCTGTCAACCTGCTGATATATGCTCTCTCCTGTTTTCTTTCTTTCTGTGTGAGGTGCACTGTGTGCTTTGAGCTTTAGTAAGTTTTCCTTAATGTATATACGTGCCCTTTCATTTGGAGCATAGATATTTAGGATTGAGAGTTTATCTTGGTGGATTTTTCCTTTGATGAATATGAAGTGGTCTCTATACTTTCTGATGACTTTTGGTTGAAAGTCAATTTTATTCTATATTAGAATGGCTACTCCACCTAGCTTCTTTAGAGTATTTGTCTGGAAATTATTTTTTCAAGCCCTTTACTCTGAGGTAGTGTCTGTCTTTGTCTCTGAGGTATGTTTCCTGTAGGCAGCAAAATGCCTGGTCCTCTTTATATATCCAGTATCCGGTCTTAATCTGTGTCTTGTTATTGGGGAAGTGAGTCCATTGATGTTGAGAGATATTAAGGAATACTGATTATTGCTTCCTGTTATTTTCATATTTGGAGGTGGGATTATGTTTGTGTGCTTCTCTTCTTTTGGTTTTGTTGCAAGGAGATTAATTTCTTGCTTTTTCTAGGGTGTAGTTTACCTCCTTGTGTTGTGCTTTGCCACTAATTATCCTTTGTAGGGCTGGATTTGAAGAAAGATATTGTGTAAATTTGGTTTTGTCATCCAATATCTTTGTTTTTCCCTCAATGTAAATTGATAGTTTTGATGCTTATAGTAGCTTGGGCTGGCATTTGTGTTCTCTTACAGTCGGTATACATCTGTTCAGTATCTTCTGGCTATCATAGTCTCTGGTGAGAAGTCTTGTATAATTCTGATAGGTCTGCCTTTACATGTTTCTTGGCCATTTCCCCTTATTGTTTTTAATATCTTTGTTTTTTCATTTGGTGTTTTGAGTATTATGTGTTGGTCCAATCTATTTGGAGTTCTGTATGCTTCTTGTGTGTATATGGGCATCTCGTTCTTTAGGTTAGGGAAGTTTTCTTCTATGATTTTGCTGAATATATTTACTGGCCCTTTAAATTGGCAGTCTTCAATCTCTCTATACCTATTATCCTTAGGTTTGATCTTCTCATCATGTCCTGGATTTCCTGTATGTTTTGGGCTAGGACCTTTTCCATTTTCCATTGTCTTTGTCATTGTCTATCTCTTGTATTCTGTTGGTAATGTTCACACATATGACTCCTGATCTCTTCCCTAGGTTTTTTACCTCTAATGTTCTCTCCCTTTTTGCTTTCTTCATTGTTTCTATTTCCATTTTTAACTCTTTGATGGTTTTGTTCATTGCTTTGTCCTGTTTGGTTGTTTTTTCCCAGTAGTTCTTTAAGGGATTTTTGTTTTTCCTCTTTTAGGGCCTGTACTTGTTTACTTCTGTTTCCGTGTAATTCCTTAAGGGAGTTTTGTATGACCTTCATAAAGTCCTCCATCATCATAATAAAATATGATTTTAAATCTATATCTTACATTTTCAGTGTGTTTGGATATCCAGTGTTTGCTTTGGTGGGAGAACTAGGCTATGATGGCGCTACGTAATCTTGGTTTCTGTTGCTTAAGTTCCTGTGCTTCCCTATCACCATCAGGTTGTCTCTGTTGTTAGTTGTTCTTGCTGTTTCTAATGCTGGCTTGACCTTCCTGTGGGCCTGTGTGTCAGCACTGCTGTAGTCCTGTTTTCTGTTTTCTTTCAGCCAGTTATGGGGACAGATTGTTCTGCTCTCAGGCGTGTAGTCGCTCCTGGCAGCTGGCTTTCAACTCTCCTTGAGGGCAACAACTGGAAGGGTCTTTGCCTCTACGTGTCCTAGGTCCCTGTGTGCAGTGGTCACAGATAGCACTAAGCATTTTCTGCTTGAGTCAGGAATGTGGGCAGAGCTTAGCTCCTCTGGTTTCACAGGAATGTCTGCACTTCTGAGGGTCTAGCTCTCCCTGCCTACAGGATTTGGGTTCAGGAAGCTGTTTTACTGGATCAGTTCAGATCTGGGCAAGACCAGGATGGCAGGTACCTAAAGGTGACAGTTCCTATATTCCTGTGTCCAGAGGTACAACTTTATTTATATGTTGTCCTTGGTCTACAGGTATTAGTTACTAAAATGATTTCAAGGGACCCTGATATTAGAAAAGTATAAGCTATAGTCTTCAGTACTTGAGCATCAGAGCAATTATGTTTTCTAAAGCAGATGCTAACCCAGATAAACCAGCTCGTGCAACTAAATTTACATTCTTAAAATTATTAAAATAAAACAAAAAGCAAATTTTAACATGAAAAAATAAACTATTATAAAATTACCCCTTATCACTCAGGGTATTAGCCACAGATCATTCCAGAGGTCAGAGTCTCTGGGAGATAGCAATATTATCCACTAATGTTATAGCAAGATAATTTTATTGTACCCAATGCCTATGTCATCACTTATATCAACTTTTAAAGGGGTCATATTTTAATTGTTTTAACTTCAAAACCCTGTTTATGAAAGAGAAGAGGAGGGGGAGGAGTTAGGGAGATGTTGGCCCAGAAACCGGGAAGGGGAATAACAATCTAAATATAAATATGAAATACTCAAGTTAATAAAGATGGGAAAAAAAAAGAAAGTTGGTCATTGAGGACCCAGCTATACCTCTCTTGGGCATATACCCAAAAGATGCCCCAACATATAATAAAGACACATGCTCCACTATGTTCATAGCAGCCTTATTTATAATAGCCGAAGCTGGAAAGAACCCAGATGCCCTTCAACAGAGGAATGGATACAGAAAATGTGGTACATCTACACAATGGAATATTATTCAGCTATCAAAAACAATGACTTTATGAAATTCATATGCAAATGGATGAAACTGGAAAATATCATTCTGTGTGAGGTAACCCAGTCACAGAAAAACACACATGATATGCACTCATTGATAAGTGGATGTTAGCCCAAATGCTCCAATTACCCTAGATGCACAGAACATATGAAACTCAAGAAGGATGACCAAAATGTGAATGCTTTACTCTTTCTTTAAAAGGGGAACAAGAACACCCTTGGGAGGGAAGAGGGAGGCAAAGTTTAGAACATAGGCAGAAGGAACACCCATTCAGAGCCTACCCCACATGTGGCCCATATATATACAGCCACCCAATTAGCAAGATGGATGAAGCAAAGAAGTGCAGGCCGACAGGAACCGGATGTAGATCTCTCCTCAGAGACACAGCCAGAATACAGCAAATACATAGGCGAATGCCATCATTAAACCACTGAACTGAGAATGGGACCCCCATTGAAGGAATCTTAGAAAGGACTGAAAAAGCTTGAAGGGGCTTGAGACCCCATATGAACAACAATGCCAACCAACCAGAGCTTCCAGGGACTAAGCCACTACCCAAAAACTATACATGGACTGACCCTGGACTCTGACCTCACTGATGATCTCATCAGTGGAAGGGGAAGCCCTTGGTCCTGTGGAGATTGAATGTGATTGTTGGGGGGAGGGTGGTAATGGGGGGTGGATGGGGAGGGCAACATCCATAGAGAAGGGGAGCGGGAGGGGCTAGGGGGTTGTTGGCCTGGAAACCGGGAAGGATAATAACAATTGAAATGTAAATAAGAAATACTCAAGTTAATAAAGATGAAAAAATTTTAAGCAAAATATTATTTATATTTCTTGATTTTAATATCTCTTCATACAAATTTTTCTTAAAGGTTAAGGCTATGCATTTGTTTCCCCTTATTTAGGAAGTGCATGAGTGCCTGGAAATATAGCAGAGTGGCACAGCACTTCCATAGCATACATGAAGCCTTGGGATTCAGTGTTCAGCACCTTACACAAACAAGTATAACAAATATATGTGAGCGATCGCAAGATAATTATTGAAAAAATTAAAGAAGCTCCAATTGATAAAACTTGGAAATTTGGTTATTGATGGGTGATTAGTTTAGAATGAATTCCTAGGTAGGTCATAGCAAATAATAATTTGCAAAGGCTTAAAAATTACTTCCAAGTTAATTAATTTTTAATCACATTTTTAGGAAGAATTTCTGAAGAGGATTTAGAAAAGGTCTCACTCATCTGAGTATCTGATAGGTTGACCAGGGATGACCAATGTAGCCTGTTAATGTCTTGGAATTAAATTTCTACTACTTCTCTTTAAAGAAATGGGATTATTGTAATTCTTGACCCTCTGGAGCTAAACTATAGTTATTAATACTTTAGACTTTCAAACATTGCATATCTTTAAATACAGTAAAATTGGTACTGAATTTAATGCAATTTTATAGCATCAAATTCCTCAGTGTACATTTTTCAAGTTTATTTGAAAACGACTATATCAAATATATTTCTAAAACTTATAGTTAGTTATAAACCATAAAAATAGTCTGTTATGATGAAAAGAGTAGAAAAAGAAGCAAACCATCTCAGAGAAATCAATGAATGAAAAGTTAAACCAAAATCATCTCTATTTTAGACTGATTTGTGATAAGGAAGTTATTCCCATGATGCTAATGCAGAAAGGCTTAAGATCTTGGAGAAGATCTTAATGTGGGTGAAGCTGGGCAAATGCTTGAGCGTCATAGAAGCCACTATGTATCATGACATTCCTCAAGTCTTAGTGGAGGGAAGATATTACTCAGTAAAATAGAACATATTTTAGAGGAACTTAAATGACATGCTATTTTAACATAGTTGTGAAAAAGAATGTCCACTCGAAAGAGCAAAGATATTAGAAGCATTGTATTAGGTGAAATATATCTATATTTATAAATTTACTTATCACACACACATATATTTACAATTGTCAATTATTTTTACTGTAATGGCTGCAGACAGCAGGAGCAGATAGCTGTAATGAAGGGTAATGGCAATTGTGTTTGTATATTATGTGATTTATCTTCACAGTCTTGCTTTTTATGACTCTTGTTTTCAAGAGATATTACCCTCTTTCTATTGAATAGAAAAGCCATTGTGATTATATTGGTAATTTCTATTTCATTCACTTAACCCTTGATCATTTATGTTTGAAGGATATGAAAAGGCCACTGCAAAATATATTAGACTAAGTTGAAACAAACTGATCAAAGAAAAATATAATTTCAACAACAGCATTCAAAAACAACAAGAAAATAAACTTCAGTAGAACAAATCAAAATGAGGTAAACTGATAAATTTTAAGTATTTTCTTTGAAATAAAATGTCATAGTTGAGGACAGAGAAGATGGGTCAGTGGGCAAAACTGCATGTTCTGCATACTTGATAACTTGAGTTCCTTACCCAGACCCTACTGTGGCAGAAGTCTAAACAAACTCCCAAAATGTGTTCTCTAACGTAAGGATGCCTACTGTTATGAGTACTAATATCCACATCTCACACACATGCACACACATACACACATACACACACACACAGACACACACACACTCATGCTAATTGCTAATAACAATAATAACAATTTAGAACATCTTACTTGGAATTATAGGCATAAATATACATATATATATTTATATGGACATATATATGCAAATTTGCTCAAAATAAATAAATACCCTGCACAAAGTAACCTAAATTTTCTGAATTTTGCAGCATACTATATGAAATGGATTGACACCTTTTCTATGTTGGCATCACAGAAATCTTGTCATTGTATCAAATAGAGTTGACAATGTTTTGAGAATTTAATATTATCTTTCAATTGGTTAAACTTGAGTGGTCCAAGAACAGATATGGGCATAGAATCTAACGTTTATTAGGCTCACAAAGCTAAGGGTTAAGGAAATCAAAAAATGCTAATTAATTCACTTGGTCACAAGACGTACAAGCCTATATTTACTCTAAAAATGTAGAGACATATACTTGAGATGTAGAGTATGGGAGAAATGGGACTTTCCTTGGCATTGTTGAGTGTGGCCCTGGTCACCAAAGGTAAACACAGAACAGACATTATTGAGTTGTAAGAGTGTGAAGAGAAGGCAAACTTTATTAAGAGACTGATGGTAGCAGAGACTGAAGGGAAGGCTATCCAGAGACTATGCCACCTGGGGATCCATCCCAAATAGAGTTAACATGCCAAAAGACTACTGCAGATGCCAAGAAGTACATGCTGACAGTATCCTGATATAGCTGTCACTTGAGAGGCTCTGCCAGATTCTGACAAATATAGAGGCAGAGAATGGGGTCCCTATTGGAGGAGTTAGAGATATGTTTGAAAGGGTTTTCAACCCCATAAGAACAACAATACTAACCAACCAGAGCTCCCAGTGACTAAACCACAATCCAAAGAGTACACGTGGTCAGACCCATGGCTCCAGCTGCACATGTAGGGTATCAATGGGAGGAGAGTCCTCTGGTCCTGTGAAGGCTGGATGCCCCAGTGTAGGGGAATGCAAGGACAGGGAGCAGGGAGGGAGTGTGTGGGTGGGTGGGGAAACACCATCACAGAAATCACAGAAGTGTGGGGGGAGAAAGGATGGGGATAGTTTTTTTTTTTTTTTTAGGGAAATGGGATAACATTTGAAATGTAAATAAAGAAAATATCCTATAAAAGAAAAAAAAAGAGAGACTGGTGGTGGAGTGAGAAATTGAGGGAAAGGGAGAATGATTCTCAAGTTATAAAGACAGTACAGGGGGGAAGTATAGCTCTCTTTCCTAGTGGAGAAGTTCTTTGGTTGTTGTAGTCTGGGTTTGTTTTCCTACAGAAAACATCATGACCAAGAAGCAAGTTGAGGAGGAAATGGTTTACTCACATTATGCACATTACTGTTCATCCCCAAAGGAAGTGAGAGCAGAAATTCACACAGGGTAGAAACTTGGAGGCAGGAGCTGATACAGAAGCCATGGAGTGTTGCTTACTGGCTTGCTTCTCCTGCCTTACTCAGCTTGCTTTTTTATAGAAAACCCAGGACCACCAGCCCAGGGATAGCACCACCCACAATGGGCTGAGCCTTATACCCTTAATCACTAATTGAGACAATGCTTTACAGCTGATTCTCATGGAGACATTTCTTCAAAGGAGGCTCCTTTGTCGGTGATAACTCCAGCTTGTGTCAAGTTAACACACAGAAACAGCCAGTACAGTGGTTAAGTTAGTTCTGGGGCCTTTGATAGTGTAATGCCAGAAAATTGATATCCTTTTAATAGTTAGTCAATGGGGACTTAACTTCACTCATACTGTGAATGCCTATTCAGAGAAAGGCTTACATTCTGTTTCTGGATGGCGACCCCATCACGGGTGGTTAGATGCCCCTTTGGCTCATCTCCTGTGGGTCTGCAGCCCCCATTGTTTGTTGTGCACTGGATCTCTCAGGGTGCAAAGAAGCTGGGGAGCAGACTCTCCAGAAGAGGTGAGTATGGAGAGTATAAACTGTCCCGCGCGCGACCTCGCCAGCAAGAAAACACGCGGGGACATACGAATCCTTGCTGCAGCCAAACTTTTATTGAATCTTAAGGAAAGGCCCGCGCGCCCGCATGGCGCGGCTTATATACACCCTAGCAGGGCGCATCCACACCTGATTGGTTGCTTACCCATGATCTCATTAGGCACGCCCCGGAGTGGGCAAAGACCTGGCACGAAGGCACTCTTGCACATGGGCACGCAGTTAACTTCCTGAAAGGAAGTCGGCTGGCGCGGCAGAGGCCAGCGCCATCTTGTAATGGCGGAAGCTATCCTGGCCTTCCACATGGGGCGCAATGGAAGCCAGCGCCATCTTGTGGTTGCGAATGTTATAGCGGCCCTCTACATCTCCCCCTTATTATTTATTTTATAACAATCATGATCACCCTATCGCGTGCTCTACAATAAACGACCCAGTTCGCTGTAGGATGAGAGCTCATTTATTGAAATAGGATTAGACTATACAGCATGAGTTCTTGGGGGGTGGTGATGAAGAGAGGTAAAAAGACAAGAAAGGAAGTCCTACAGCAGGGGCAGGGGCCTTGCAAGAGTTGGCAGCTAGATTAGCAGACTTCTGGTCACATGATTTCTGAGAACCTGTTCCCTCTCTGGCAACTAGAAGTTTAACTGCCTCTAAGGAATTAAGTAGGCCCAAGTCTGATTTGGGTAGGGAGCAACACTGTTCCTACCCTACTGTCTGAGAGCTGTCCTGGTTAGGAGTATGGGAAGTGCCCTACTGTCCCACATCTGGCTTGGGCATTCACAGTATCCTTCTCTGACTTTCTTAGTGTTGATATTAACTATCAACTAGCTTTTATGTAACAGTCTATACTGCTGTTCCACGCAGTTGATTAAATTGAGCTACTAAGAAGCAGCTGGGATTTTGTTTTCTTTTTTTTTTTTCAGATATTTTATGTATTTATATTTTGAATGTTATCTTAGTTCCTGGTTTCCCCTCCATAATATCCCTATCACCCACCTCCCACCCCTGTCTTCCTGATTCTATGAAGGTGTTCTTTTTTCCACCCATCCACTGCCACCTCTCTGCACTGGCATTTCCCCACACCGGGGCATGGAGCCTTCATAGGACCAAGGTCATCCTCTGCTACATATGAGGCTGGAGCCATGGGTCCCTCCATGTGTACTCTTTGCTTGGTGGTTTAGTACTTAGGAGCTGGGGTGGAGGGGTTGGTTGGTTGATACTGTTGTTTTTCCTATGGAGTTTCAAACCCTTCAGCGTCTTCAGTCCTTCCTCTAACTCCTCCATTGGGTTCCCCATGCTCAGTTCAATGATTGGCTGTGAGCGCCCACCTCTGTATTTGTTAGGATCTGGCAAAGCCTCTCAAGAGATTGCTATACCAGGTTCCTGTCAGCAAGCACTTATTGGCATTCACAATAGTGTCTGGGTTTGGTATCTGTCAGAAGGATCTCCAGATGGGGAAGTCTCTGTATGGCCTTTCTTTCAGTCTCTGCTTCACTCTGTGTCCCTGTATTTCCTTTAGACAGGAGTAATTCTGGGTTAAAAATTCAAAGATGAGTGGATGGCCCCATCCCTGAAACATGGGCCATGCCTAACCTCTGGATAGGTCTCTACACTTTCTCCCTCCCCTTTGTCGGGAATGGGTTACCTCACTCAGGATGATATTTTCTAATTCTATCCATACGCCTAAGAATCTCAGAAAGCCATGGTTTTTAAGAGCTGAGTAGTACTTCGTTGTGTAGATGTATGACATTTTTTTATCCATTCCTCTGTTGAAGGACATTTGGGTTCTTTCCAGCTTCTGGCTATTATAAATAAGGTTTCTATCAACCTAATGGAGCATGTGCCCTTGTTTTATGTTGGATCATCTTCTAGGTACATGCCAAGGAGTGGTATCTGGGTCCTCAGTTGGACTATGTCTAATTTTCCGAGGAACCTTCTGACTGATTTCCAGAGTAGTTGTACCAGCTTGCAATTCCACCAACAATGGAGGAGTGGTCTTCTTTCTCCACATCCTTGCCAGCTGAAAACTCTGCTGTCACCTGAGTTTTTGATCTTAGCCATTCTGACTGGTGTGATATGGAATTCTCAGGGTTGTTTTGATTTGCATTTCCTTGATGACTAAAGGTGTTGAATATTTCTTTAGGGGCTTCATGACCATTCAAAATTCTTCAGTTGTGAATTCTTTGTTTAGCTCTGTAACCCATTTTTATATAAGGTTATTTGGTTCTCTGGTGCTTATCTTCTTGAGTTCTTGTATATTTTGGATATTAGCCCTCCGTTGGATATAGGATTGGTAAACACCTTTTCCCAATCAGTTGGTTACAGTTTTGTTCTATAGACAGTTTCCTTTTTCCTTTTTCTTACATAAGCTTTGTAATTTTCTGATATTCCACTTATTGATTGTTGATCTTAAAGCATACACCATTGGTGTTTTGTTCAGGAATTTTTGTCCTGTGCTTATGTGTCTGAGGCTCTTCCCCACTTTCTCTTCTATTATTTTCAGTTTATTTGCTTGTATGTGGAGGTCTTTGAGTCACTTAGTCTTGAGATTTATACAAGGAGATAAGAATAGATTGATTTGCATTATTTTACATCCTGACCTCCAGTCCTTCTTAGAATGGGGAACAACATACTAAAAGGAGTAAATATGGAGAAAAGAATGTGGAGCAGAGATAGAAAGAAAGGCCATTAGCAAACTTACTGTTATGGAATTATAACTTTTTGGTTTGGCATCCCCACAACAGGTATTAAAGAGTCACAGTGTTAGAAAGTTTGGGAACCACTGTTTTCAACAATGCTCCTTTTCAACATGACTGAACAGGATATGAATGCATAAGAGCTTAAAATTAGTTGGCTGTGATATTTCTGCCCAATTTCTACTATGTACTTATGTGTGTAAGAATGAAGCTTCAGGTGGACACAACACAATGTACACAGGATATTTCGTTTTGTTGTGCATTTTCTATTTGATGCAGTGGTTGTTGCAAATAGATGTTGGACTCTTACCACTTTTGTTTTTTTTAATGTTTTGTTCAATAAATGTGTCTAAATCATCAATCATAGATTTTTAAAAATATTATACTTACCTGTTACTAAGTTTATGCACATGTATGTGTTTAGTATATGCATGTATCTTATTTGTACAAATATAAACACATGATTTTGAATAAGCATATATATATATATATATATATATATATATAAAGCTTATTTGGAAAAATATATATGATTTATCATATTTATGTATGTATCCTATAACATATGTATGATCATATATATATACATATATATCATATGTATTTATATTATTATACCATATATTGTATCATGTATATTTTATAGAATTAACTTTATATATGTTATATATTTTATATGTATGCTTATATAAATGCAGATGTTTATAGTCACACAGATAAAATATGTACATATATTAACTACATAAATTTTCATAAATACATGCTTATATGTACATGCATATGAATATACCAGAATTTTGATGAAGTGAAAACAATCATTATCTAGTTTAAATTTGCTTGAGCTATTAAAACGCCTTAAGCAATTAACCTGCACCTTGTATTTATTTAAGAAAATGTATACCAAATTAGCGATTTTGATTATCTAAATATATTTTGGTTTTACTTTCTTTTATTAATCCATGTTTGCATACACTTTTAAAAAATCTCATAAATTTGTCTCATCATGAGTTAATATAATTATAACTTGGGAGTTACAGTGAAATTCTCATGGAAAACCCTTTTTAAGGTGATTTTAACAGGAACTAATTTGCCTTCTTATTTGTCAAAGTTGTAATACCTTGGACACTTGCTGGAATGGTGCTCTGCTTTAACCGATTGAAGGTTGAAGATCTGCTGATATAAATTCACACTATATGTACCATTCAAAAAAAAAGGCCAATGTTTCAATTTAAGTATGTTCAAAATCTGACATACTATTAAAACATTCTGTCTGAAGTGTAACAGCAAGCTTCCAAATAAAGTGCAAGATACATCTAAAACAAAATTGAAAAACAGGAATAATCACAGACTCAATATATGAATTACATTGACCAAAACATTCATACCTGGAATTTCGTATGTAGAGCATGTACAATTCTTCCTTGTTTGTTGAGTATTTTATGGTTACAAGGGATGACCAAAATTTGTTATTTTAGTTAGTCAGTAGTTAGTTACAGACAAGGACTCACTATGTAAACCTGGCTGGACTTGAACTCAGAGAGATACTTTACATTAGGTTGTAAAGTCCTGAGATTAAAGGTGCACATTACATGCCTAGCTTCTTACATGGTTATTTATAAAGGGAGTATAAAAGAGAATATAAAGGTCAACCTTCAGCATTTTTGATTGTAATAAAAAGAATTTTAGAAAACAAAATTTCATGGTTATCAAGTATCAATGTATTTTTAAATTTACATGTATATATGTGTGTGCCTGTTTGTGGGTTTCTGAACATGGGTTAATGAGTCTCGAGAATCCATCGTGGGGTTTTAGATTTCCTGAAGTTGGTGTTAGATGCAGTCATGAGGCAGCTGATATGGGTGCTGGTAACTGAATTCACGTCCTGAGTATCAAATCTTAACTGGCAAACCATTTCACTAGCTCTAAGAATCAACTTTATATAAAGTGTAGAAACTTATATTTTACATGTATGTGTTTATATATTACAAAATTTCTTCTTTCGCTTCAATTTTTAAATCTTTGCCATTTATTATTTTGGAAAATTTGACCTTTAAGTTCTAGTAAGTATGATAGATGAAATTCTGGAGAACTTTGAAAAAGGCTGAAGTTGTGGGACTTCCCGTCTAATATAAGTAAAACTGAAAATTCTGAATGATGATTGTAAAAGATACTTTTTTAGGTTGATTCTTTGATGCTAACATTTTTATTCAAATAGGAAAACAACAGCCTGAATTCAGTAAGAAACAAAAAGAAAACAGTGTTATTTGTAAACAGCCTGTTCCAGTGTTATCAAATACCCACAAGAAAAATCATAGTTCATTTCTAGAATTTCAACATTCTTTATAAGAAATAAGTTATTTCTTAGTACCTAATATATGTATGAGTACCAGCCAGAATAATCATAAAGTATAAAAGGTAAATATTTCTCAGCAAAATATTATGGATAAAAACTTTTTAATGTTTTATATTGCCTACAAATATACATAAGTCTGAAGCTTGCACAGACATTTTTCTATTTACCCATTGAGAACATCACTAGTCTCCCATACCACTTACATGATGCTATGTGTACTTTTGCAGTGATTTTATCTCCAACAAGTTACAGAGTTATGTACCCAATTATTTATGGTATCTTTAAAAAACATCAGTTTTAAATGACTTATGTTTATGTTTATGTGCATTGGTGTTTTGCTTGCCTGTATATCTGTGTAAGGTTCTCAGATCCAAAGGAATTGGAATTACAGACCATTCTCTGCTACAATTTGAGTGCTGGGAATTGAATCCAGGTATTTTCGAAGAGCAGCCATTGAGACATTACCATCCATATTTACTGGGTCTTACTCAGACTCATGAAACTCTATTCTACAATCACATTTTTGTATTCTCCGATGTTTTCTAATTTGATCAAAAAGTCATTGCCTCACTACTGTTTGTGTGTATTTAAGTACAACTACAAATGTTAATTTACCATTTACAGTTGACAAGTCACTGCATCCTCAAATGTATCTGTGCATGTGTTTGATGTATATGAAAATAAGTGTATGTAAAAGAATGCACATATGTTTCTTGTTGCGGTAAATATTAAATAATAGGTAACCTTTTAACCTGCCCTAGTGCCAGCATCCATAGGGCCACATGGCACTGCAAGGTACTTTTATCTCAGTGGCTCCACACTGTCCCCAAGTACTTGCTGATCCAGGCAGTCAGTGAGCCATTCCAGCATGGCTCTTTCCCATGCTGGTCCCTAGAGTTATTTCTGGCACCAAAGGGACATATGAACTAACCATAATTTATCTCTGATTAGTATCTCTTCTGGTGGCTCTCTGCTAGCTCTGAACCCTCTGGTTCCAGCTACCTGTTAAAACCAGGGCTTTAAAAGTCCAGCATGGGCTGGCCTATTGGGGCTCCCTGACATGGACTCTGCTCACACTCCCGACTACTCAGTGAAATCAGGACTCAATACACTGTAATTTATCAATCTGTTTTATGTTATAAGTTCTCAGTCGGTAATGCATCCACACAATAAGCTCACAACCAAATGATAAAGATATAAACTGCCCACCTACATAAGATAAATTGACCTATAGAAATCCATCCCTTAAGAAATATTCATAACAGCCTCTATCTATGTAGGGATGCATGGCAATGGATCATTTACATCTGCCTCCATGTTGCTTCTCCTACCTTCTGCCTCTCTCTCTCCTTCAAAAACCTTTGTTCTCACCTCCTTCCCTTTGCATCCAATGGCAGGCTTTGTTTTATCTTGTGTCTGCTTTCACCTGTATAACAACATCAACCTACAATTTTTCATATTATTATACATCCATCTTCATATCTGTTTCTGTTTACACACACATGCACACACACACACACACACACACACACATATATATATATATATATATGAAATATCTTTCATACATATATAACATTCCTATGTCTTCATTTAGATATTATCTTCCTTGGACATACATTATCTTTCTTATCATTATCTTATACATTAGAAGGGTGAAATAATTTAAATATAAAATGTATAAAGGCACCATGTTCCTATAAATGTCTTGTCTAATAAACATTTTCTAACTGTGCAAAGGAAAAGCTGTCTTCTTTTTCATGTAAAAAAGCTAAAGCAGAGAGACACAGGACATATCCACAGGGAAAACTCAGGGCATCAGCTTTCCCTCTAGGTTTTCTCTGCTTGTCTGTTACTGTGACATAATCTGACAGCAATATGATCGTTATTACCCATATTATCACCCTTTTTAATAGCTAACACCCAGATAAAGTGCTAGGAGTGGTGGTGCAAATTATAGTGCCACTACTGGTTAGACAATATAGGTGGTTTCTAGTGCTTTCTTGGTGATAAGTCTAGCCAAATTATTGAGTTCCAAGCTCAGTTAGAAACCCAGTATTTTTGTCACTATCCACAAAATTTTAAATAATTAAATGGAATAAAAATTAAATTATTCTAAAAACCATGTGATAAAAATAAGAAAAAAGTGAACAGAGTAGGTTTTTCTATTCTGTGTGTGTGTGTGTGTGTATATATATATATATATATATATGTATATTGCAAAGGCGTGCATATAAAGTATATGTAAAAATAATAGTGTTTTTTAAAAGACTGTCTTTTTTTAAAAGTATAAGGGCATAAAGAAGCTTTAATAAGCAAGGATGGATAGGAGATGATTTTTGAGGGTGAGCACTTGACAAGGATTTTGAGAAATCAGACCCTCTTCTTTTTTTCTTTTATTCTTTATGGTTGCTCCAAGGTAAACGACTTTGCTCTACTGAGCAGTCCTTGTCATGATATTCTGGTTGTTACAGTCACAAAGTAATGGGAATGCTGACCACAGCCCGAAACTTCTGATACCATTGGACTAGGTCCTTGTTTTAATCATCATGCCCATTCATAGTGAGAAGAAAGTGAAACAAATGGTGTAAATCTTACCCACCAGGTTTTTCCTTTGTAGAGATCCTCCCTTGCCTTTCTGATGGATTTTTAAAAGACAATAATCATGGAATGTATACAATAAAGGGATGAAGATTATGTTCCACCCTATTGTGATAAGGATATACTTTTTGGGGAATTTCTGCAAGGAAATACACTCTCAGACATACACATACATTTATATTCATTTTTTCATTATATCATGAATTCAGAAATATATATTACTTTTTCGGTTATATTCCAATATTATTCAATTGTGTTGGAAAAAATTGAGCTACAACCATTGAAAACATTTTCTGTTGATACATAATTCCTATGTCAGCTTTATTGTGTCTTATTTTGAATGCTTCTCTATAGTCTATGATACAGTAGGTTTACTTCATGCATTTGCTGACCCAGTCTTTGAATGATTTATATCTTCAGGAAGTACTGTTTAATTCTACAACAGCTGCTGAAAATAACTTAGTGACTGTCAACGTGCTTGATGGTACTGAAGTGTCAGATCTCCTCTGCTACTTTACCTGACAGACCAAGTAAATATGTGAACTCATCAATGTAAAAACATAAAGAAATGTATGGACATATTTGTATATAACCTCCTCAATGATTATTATAGTACTAATATAAATATGAGCTTATACTGACTTTTCTAAATCCATACAACCTAAGGGGTGATTCTGACTTCTAACATTTTATAAGTTTGAAGGGATGTTGAATCAGTGAAACAGAAGACATCATCTAATTAATTAATATATTTTCTCTCTACATGGATAGCCCAAACCATAAGTTTGTTAACTAAAATATGATTTATTGAAAAGACTATACTTTCTCTATTTTATTTGCTCAGTATTTCCATTAAATTGATTTGACTATATATGACTGAGGTTTCTGTTCCCATTTTGGCTCCATTAACTTCATGTATTAAATTCATGTTGAATCAATAAACAATATTGACAACTTAGTCAAAATTTTAAACCATGAGCAGATCTCGTCTTGTTTACATTTTAAAAATTACATTTATTGAATATATTTGAGTGTGTTCCGTATTGTGGCGAGTGCCATGGAACACATGTGGAGAAGTAAGGAAGAGAATCAGCAAAAACAAGTTTTGTTTGAAAATGGCATGATGACTTTTTGATACCTTATTCACTAATTTAAATGAATTAATTGAAAAATGGCTGAGAATTTCAATGGAATTTTTATTCTGAGAAATAGAGAATTACAGTATGTTTCCATTTCCAATGACATTAGTAAGCCCATTTCCTTATATGTTAACAATTTGGGAATGAATTAAAATTCTTATTATACTTTCACACTGAAAACTTTATAAGGCTGCACCAGAGTTGGGAATATATAAACATGCTTAACTTATATCAGAATTTTTCATCACACAAGCAGTTTTAAAAGAAACATTATCGGCTTGTATGTGTGTATGTATGTAACAGCATTTAGTGAAAAGGAAGCCATGATTTGAATAAAAGCAAAAGATGAAAAATAATAAAAATACACAGTTTTTCTGGTGTACCTGCTACCCTAGAATCGACGCCACTGCTAGTCAACAGCAACAAAAAAATTATAACTAGGTGTCTGTTTCCATTTAGATGACAGAGTGATGATAATAAATCATGGTACAGCACAGAAAACTAAATGAAAACCTGTGGGATGATAATTGTTCTCCGCTATTGCTCTGTGATAATGTTTCAAAATTACCTTTAAAATGAGTCCAATAAAACATGGTGTAATCTTCTTGGTACTTGGGGTTCTATACAGATTTCTAAATGCTCTAAGGACAGTCAATGCTAAAAAAACAAAGAAAAACAAAACAAAACAAAACAAAAACACTGAAAAGTGTGAGCCTTCATTATAAAATTGTAAAGGAAGAGAGTATGAAGGAAAGGCCATCCAGAGACTTCGCCCACTAGGGAATCCATCCCATCTGCAGACACCAAACCCAGACAATATTGCTGATGCCAAGAAGTACTTGCTGACGGAATCTGGTATAGCTGTCCCCTGAGAGGGTCTGCCAGAACCTGACCAATACATATGTGGATGCACACACCCAAACATTGGACTGAGTGTGCAGACCCCACTGGAGGAGTTAGGGCAAGGAATATAGGAGCTGAAGGGGTTTGCAACCCCATGGGAAGAACAACAATATGAAACAATCAGACCCTACCCCGCAAAGCTCCCAGGAACTAAAGCACCAAACACGGAATACAAGAAGGGGGACCCATGGCTTTAGCCAAAGACAATGGGGCTAGATAGTAGAGAATGGGCTAGGGAGGTTGCAGAGGGGAAACTGGGAAGAGGCATAGCATTTGCAATGTAAGTAAATAAAATAAATAATAAATATATGAAAAAAGAGTAGTCCCCAGAGTTCATAATCCATTATATAACCATATTTTAACTAATCTGACTCTATTTGTTGTGATTTTCATATATTTTGGCTAGAAATATTAATAATTATTTGAAAACAAATCTGAATGTGTGAATCCTACTTGCATGGTGTCATGAACTTACTAAATAGGGAAACATCTAATATAAAATCTATTGGAAGAAACAGGTTTAAAATCATCTTTCCAGCTCAGTGGACAGGATATTTTTCAGGAAACACACAGAAAGGAAGAATGCAAAAAAGTTGAAGCTCTATGAGAGAAACACTTCAAATGCCAACTTAAAGAAAGAAATCACTTGCATGTCACAAGAAACATTCTAAACGCAAGTTTATAAACATAAGCCATTTGAAGAACAAAATATTTAACTTTCTATTTCTATTGAGATTACCTTGGTTGGTTATGCTGTTAATTAACAACTTCTTATTATTAAGGATTATTAATATCATTTTATAATCCTAAAGGTTAACTTAAATGTCATGGCAATATATAAATTATAATACTCGTCAAATTCATTGTTGGTTAAAATGTGCATACTTTAGACCACACAAAACAAGTAAATGATAATATATATATACATACATGTACTATATTTCATAAAATTATTTGCTTTATTTTTAGAAATTATAATTGCATCATTTATTTCTTTCCATTCCTGCCTTCATCCCTCCCATGTACCGCTCCTTGCTCTTTCGTGTTTTGGCTTTCTTTTTTATAACATACATGTATGTGTATGTTAGAAGCCTTACCAATACAGTCTTACCAGCATGCCTGCATAAATATCAACAGAAGATGGAAAACGATAGTCATGAAAACTAGATAGGGAAAACTCCACATGCCTCCATCCTACGCAAAAACCCACAGGCAACTGAGGAAGGCAAACATTAAAATAATTTCTCTTCCCGGGTGAAGAACAGAAACGTTGGTGTGTCCATTGTTCTTTGCCTTGTTTACCTTATGTGTAGAGTCCATTATGACTTAGAGAAAAATTCTGTTGCAAATCCTTGTTTTATTTTTTCAATTAATATACCATCACATTCTATATTAATTTAAGGCAATATGACAAAATTATAGCTAAAATGGTATAGATAGTGTAGTTTGTAATTCAAGATTAACGGTAGACACATTGTTTTCTTTAAAAAAAAAATTGACGCGAAGATAATTTTCTTTTTAACCAAACAATTTAAAAACCACCTCAGCTAAACTTATTCCATGCAAATTTAGTAAGTTTAGCATTATGTAGGTTCAGAAATTTCATCATTTTTAATATAATTTCTTCCTCTCCTTACTCTAACACCTTCTGGTGCCATCTATTGACCTTTTTAGCATGGGAGAGAAATAAACGTTGGTTGTGTTAAACTAGTGAAATTTTGAGGTAGTTTGTTACTGAAATACAACTTACTAATTAACTAATTCTGCATATGTGTGGTAGCTTTAAATAGGTTTTGCAGGCACAAAAATGTTAAAAATCATTAATTAGATTCTGAATTTTACTATCTATTTTTTTTCTGATTCTACTGGTTTTCTCCATCATTTTCCCAATGTGGAAAATAACTCTATATTGCTATGCTACTTCATTGGAACACTATGTAGGATATCATTCATTTGTGTTCAATGTATAATTCTATTATTTCTTATATATTACTTCTGATGTATGGATCTTGCCAACATATAATAAACTATTTTCCAAAACCCAAAACTATTTTAAATATGCCTAGTATTAGAACCAAGGTATAATATGTCCTTGCAAGAATGAGTGTAGAATCAAGCTCAAAGAACATAGGAACTCACTTACAACATTATTAGGAATTACAAGACTAGAGTTTGCAGACATCAACAGTTTGCCATACTGAACACTGAGACCAGCCACACACAGCCTAACCTCAGTTACCACTGCAAAGAATCTAACTGACAGGATCATGGTAGATCATTTACAATAGAATTTAAATGGATAAAAGTGTCATTAGGAAAAAAAATCAGACTTATACTAACTTTTATCCTCAGTCATTGCATCTTCTGCTATGAATTTTCCATAATTCAAAGGAAGCACCTGATGGAGCTCTTTCTCAATGAAGTCATCTACTGAGCCTCCTGAAAACCAACTGAGAAAGAAAAAGGAAGAAGCATTGAGTTATAGGTTGAGTTCCACAGACATAATCAATAGAATGGCTAATGTTTATAATAATGAAATAACCCTTTTAAAATTTCTTATTGATAGTGAGTCGGCAGACTTGGAGAATACAGAAAAATTTAGAAGAGTAAAATAATTACAGAAAGTGCTAGGAACTATACTGCAAAATAATTCTAATTCAATACTGTCAAGTTGTGTTAAGAAACTCATAGGAGAAAAAAAGGTATTTGAGAAATATCCATTCTTATATTTGTACCCCAGGAAGAACAAATGATTTGTGAGTCATTGTATAGAGGTGCTGAGTGTTGAGGCCAGAAAGGAAAATGGAAATATAGGTTTGCAATGAAAACTAGAAATCCACTGACTTCATACTCTGATTTATTGCTGTTTATTGATTATGACCAAAAGCAAATTTGGAAGCAAAGGTAAATGTCTTATATGGATTACAAGTTAAAATCTATTACCAGAGGAATCAAACACAAGAAATCAAATCAGGAATCTGCATGCAAGAAATGAAGCAGAGAAAATAAAAGAATACTGCTTATTCCCCTGGTCATCATGGCTTGATCAAACTGGTTTTTTTATAACACAGGGTCTTTTGCCCAAGGATGATACTGACCATAGTGAATAAAGCTCACCTGTATAAATCATTAATCAAGAAAACACTTGACACACTTTTCTATAGCAAATATATTGTGGTGATTTTCTCAGATGAAATTCCCTTTACTAACATAACTGTGTCAGATGGATAAATAAAATAGCCAAGAATTACACTAGCCATAAAGAAAAACTAACACAATACTACTTGTGTTGAGATTTCCTTTTAAAGTAAAAAAAAAAATTAAAATGGATTTCTATGAGATATGTGGGCATCATTTTATTTCTTTTATTTTTATTTTTTTGATTTTTTATTTACATTTTAAATATTATTCCCTTTTCCTGTTTTCCTGACATAAGCCCCCTATCCTATCCCCCTTCTCTTCTTCTATAAGGGTGTTCCCTTCCCCAACAACCCCCCCTTTGCTGCCACCGACATTCCCCTACACTGGGGGTCCACTTGGCAGGACCAAGGGATTAGTTGGTTTCAGTATGTTGGAAATTAACAAAAATAACAGTAAAAGATAAGCTAGGGAGAATATCAAGTAGGTCAGAGTTTTCTAAACTGAAAAGTGGAAATATTCCTAAGAGGAGAATTATGAAACATCAAAAATTAAAAGAATGAGACACTGCAGAAGAATATCTTTACATATCACTTAGTGATTATGCTCAGAGTGTGGTAGAAGGTCCATATACTTCCCTGCATCATACTATATTCTTGAAGTATCATAATAAGTTATACTATAATATTATATATTCAAATTTTATTTTAAACATTTAACATTTTCTGATTAATAAAATTTGAAGTGAGCAAAGTGGTTCAGCCAATCAAAGCGTTTGCTAGGCAAATGAAGAGTCTGAGTTCAATCTCTAGAATCAATGGTAGAATGTAAGATCTGACTCATAAAAGTTATTGTAATTAAGATTCAGTTTAATATGGGATTTTGAAGGGAAAATTTTCATTAAACTAAAGAAGTAAATTAATTACAAAATATGTGTGTAAATCTATGTTGTGATATATAATTATTGTGACAATATTACAAATTTAATCTTCATCTTCTTTCTCTATCTTTTTCCTTTCTTTCAGGTTTCTTTTTATAAGTAGCAGGATTTATACTCTGGAGCAAAGGAAGAAGGGGCAAAAAGGGTCATTATTTCCACAGGACAGTAGCTCTCTCCCTGTGGAGTCCAGGGAGAACTAACCTCATCAATGAGAGGTCATTTGACCATGACACTGATGCAGAAAATAGTGAAACAGAAAATGCCTTTAATGGAAAGGTGCTGCCTTCTTAATAGTGTGTTTCATTAGTATATTCTGTTCAAATTGTGAGGGCAGATTTCAGTTGAGGAAGGTTAATTAGAAATCTGATAAATTTAGATGTTTTCCCTAAAGCTGAATGAAATAGCTCAAGTATAAAACATCGATATACTAAATAACTGTTCACTTCCATAGATTTTAATATCAATGGGATTGACTAGAAGATATAGAAATGAAATTTCCTCTTTTCTAATGTGTTAGCTTGTATTTATTATTTTTATATTTAATTTGTTTTTAAAAGAATTAAAAATGAACACATTCATTGATTGTAACACAAACATAAATGTAAATATTTTGCTAATATTGTGAAAAAAGACTAAATATTTAAACAATATTTTACTCATAGTTGTATATTTTGAGTTACATATATTTCTTTTTTCTTTTTAGGGATATTTTTCTATTTACATTTAAAATGTTATTCCTTTTCCGGTTTTCAAGACATAAGCCTCAAAAGTTTTAAAATACATGATGTTTATATTCCTATAATAGCTAATGATATTTAGTCAGTTTACTGTAT